>NC_135531.1:64936261-65156261 GCF_045843805.1 Urocitellus parryii | reverse complement strand
AGTTAACACCTGCCTTATGGATCAGTATCAGGATGAAGGAATTTAGAAGAGTGTACCCCTTGTTTTAATCTTCCAAATTCAATCAATATTTCCTTATTCAAATTTCATGCAAGTGAACACATGTTGGCTTTGAGGGTATAGGAGAATGTCATCTTTTAGCTGGAGAACAAATGTCTAATGCAAAAATTGGGTTCTTACTATTCAGTGACCCAGGAGACTGTAAGTATCTGCTAGAGATAGGATTAATTTTTTTTGTGTGTGTGTTCATGTATATGTGCATGAAGGTTACAGTTTGTGTGTTTCAAGAAGTAGGATTGCTTATTAAGGATCTGTATTTCGGTTAATCTGCTTTTTTGGAACTTCCATGGCAGTTATCTTGGACATTACTGTGGATACTGGGAAAATAAAAACAACAACTTAAAGAGGAGAATGTGATAGTGCTTTAATTTACCAACCATTCTGCTTTCAGACATTTAGTTTTGCAGGTATTTATGCCAGTCAATTAAGGAAAGCAGACTTTTGTAACATATTTTACATATATTCTATAAATTATATTTTGATGGGCTAAGAAAACACATTGAAATGGCATGGTAATCTGATTAGTACCATGAACCTATTATAAAATATTTTATATTTATATGACTTTGTAATTGTCAATATTTGTATAGTTTATCCCCTTAAATGTTTTAGAATAAAATACATTTTTAATTATAGGGAAGAGCAGGTTAAAAGGATTCAATTAATATAGGACCTAGAAATTATCTGTTCTTTGAAAAGCTAACATGCAGGGGAATCTGGAAGGAGTGAATATATTTAGAAATTACATATTATTTTAGATAAGAGTTCTATAGTGATATACTTCCTACTGTTTCTTAATTGGAACTGCTACTCACTCTGAATTTATTGACTGAAACAACCATCATGGCATCCATTGAATATTCTTTGACTATAGAGCCAGATATTTTCCATGATTATAGATAAAATGCTTGCATCTTACCTTATTTTAGTTTGAAAACCTTGGAGCATTGGTATACAGTGAACTATGGGTAACTACTAGACTTACAAACTATGGAGAAACATAGTTTATCTTAATGTTTGAGGGGACATGCAGAGTGATGGGAGTGGTAGATAGTTATACTAGTAGTTATCTTAGGTTTAACTTTGACACTTGAGTTTGCCACTTCTTGGTCCTTCACTTGGTCACAAGTTGAAACTTACAGGATGATATAATTTCTTTGAATGAAGATAATGAATCATGATGTTTGTAGTGTTTTTTTAAGATATGGTAGACTAAGCTTCAAGAGTCATCCATGCTAATCTCAACTCCTTTACTAACTAGTTTGTTGATTCTGGGAGGCATTCATTCCCTCTGGTCACATTTTTGATAATAAGAGGATTATATAATCTTGTATTTTGGAGGTTTTCTTTTTAAAGAATACATCAAACTTCCGTTTGATGCATAAAGTCTTTGCAATATCCCCAGCTTCAACCTGTACGTTTACTCTTTCAGTGACTGGACAGACATGATTCTCAACCCCCAAATGATTAATTTACTAACCCATAACATTTTTGAATAGCTCTAATGGTTACAAAAATGTTCTTTGATATACTGAGTTAAAATGTGCCTTCTTATCACTTTAACCTATTGGTTTAGTTCCACCATCTTTATCCATGTGAAGTAAGACAAAGTCCTCTACTTCCTGATGGAGTATTTGAGCTTTTTCTTTTTGTGGGATATGCATTACTGACACTTTCAATTGTTGTTCATGATTTGTCTTTTTTTCCCTCCTAATGTTTTTAGGACTATTGCTTCTTCTTTTCTAGTTCTTATAGCCTATTTATGCATTTTAAGATAAATTAGCTCTTTCAGCAGTGTGGTCAAGTGATCTGTGTAATTCATGTTCAATTTGCAGTCATCTAAAACCTTTCTTTTCACATGGTCTGTTGTTATCTCCTATTTGTCATTCTGTGCAAGATATTCAAGGACAGGATTTTACATTTATTTTTGTTAAGTTAATTTCACTGGATTTTTCAGTGTTTCATAAAGCCATATACCTTTGAGATATTTATTCAGGAATTCAAATATATTAGGTATCTACTTAGTTTTATTTTTCACATTTGATAATTTTGCTGTTCTGAAATCAAGAAGTTAGTGTGATTATTTTCATACTGTCTTAGGGAAGTGAACCTCTTAGTTCACTCTCCTTTCACTGATTTAGGTACCCATGAATTCCAATTGAAGTTAATTCAAAATTAAATATTTGGTGCTTAATTTAGGAGAGGCTCATATTGTTTTTAATCCCATTTTCTCCCCTTGTCTGTTTTTTCTTTTATCTATTGATTATTTTTGTTTCCTATGTGTAGATACATTTAAAAAATTTATTTTAGGCACAAAAATCACTGAAGAGTCAGAGTAATTTCATTCAAATTTGAAAAACAATGGTTTTCACTTTTTGGTATTTAAAAAAATGTGTGGGTTTTTGCTTTTATTTTTGGCTATTAAATGAATTTCCATGTTCCAAAGCTCTTCATAGTTTCTTAAGTTTTAATTAGGAAATGCCACTTAGATGAACATCTTTTCACTTACAAATGTGCATAATAAGATTTCTTCTTTTTAAAAAATGTTGTCTCATTTATTTATTTTTTGATTTTGTTTTGGTACTGGAGATTGAATCCAGAGGTCCTTTACCACTGAGCCACATCCCCAGCCCTTTTTATTTTTTGAGACAGGATCTCACTAAGTTTCTTAGGGCCTTTCTAAGTTTCTGAGGCTGACCTCAAACTTGGTATCTTCCTGCCTTATAGGGATTATAGATGTGTGCCACTGTGTCTGGCAAGGCTTCTTTTAATATAAGTTGAAAAATAATTAAAAGAAAACTATGTGAAAAAATTGTAATAAAATAAAATCACTATAAGCTGCTACTAATTAATAATTTACTTTCATATGTGGAAACATTTTATAAGGTATAAAACTTTATGTTACTATTATTAGTGTTTTGTGCCAATAACATAATAATAATAGTAAAATCTTTCAATTACATATTGATATGTAGAATTATGTCTCAATAGAATATTTTATGAAACCATTTTATTTCAGGTACACAGAGATTTTTATTTTGGTCACCATTTCTTTTATATAGTATAGATAATTCTTTCATGCTATTACTGTTTTTTCAAAAATCCTCTTCCTGCTTATACTTATGATTGCATGACTTAAATACTGTTTCCTCTGCCAGTTTAAACTCTTGTCAAGCATCTCTTATTATACACAGTCTCTCTTAATTCTGAACTCTTGATGCCTTTACTGCTTACATTCCCATTATATGCTGCCTTGTATTATTGATCTTATTTTAAATGACATGTCTTATCCCATTAACAAATCTGAAAATTACTTGAGGGCAAGATTTGTATCTTCATTTTGTTTTTGTCTAAGACCTAGAACAGTACTACAAGCTAACCATTGATGATTATTAGGATAAAATCTATATATTTGTAAAAATTCTTAGAACGTCCAAAAACAATTTTTGTTTCTAACATTAGATGAT
Source organism: Urocitellus parryii (assembly GCF_045843805.1). NCBI lineage: Eukaryota > Metazoa > Chordata > Mammalia > Rodentia > Sciuridae > Urocitellus > Urocitellus parryii. Next base: position 65,152,716 of record NC_135531.1, on the reverse strand, counting down.
TAGAATTATCTTTGTTATGCTACTCATTTGCTAAACAAATTCTTTTTTGAAGTAAAGATAAGTTCCTTGTCTATATTACCACAATTTCTGTATAAGTGGGTCCTGAATTAATGATATTTCATTTCTTTTCAGTACTTTATGCAAAATTTATGCTTAAGAATTGTTTTATGAAGTGATTAATAAAGTCTCAAATCAAATGCTCTTGATTTCTAAATAGATTGAGAACTAGGGAAAGGTTTACGCCTGGGGGGGGCAATCTCTGTGATTCTGATATTTTTTTGAGGTTTAAAAATAGCTCTAAGTAATCATGATTTTGTGAAATGATTACCATACATTTATATCTTCTAAATATCAGAGGAAGAATTATCTTTTTTTTTTTTTTTTTTTGAGTTGGAGTTGAACACCTACAGATTTCCTTCTGTGGTTCACAGGTGTTTTCTTCTGAAGTGTTTCTTTACTATTCGGCTTATGCCCTAAGGAGTACAGACCAAAGATATTGTTGGAATTTGCTATGAGAAAAAAATGTTCAGAATTCCTTTTAAAGTAGAAAATGGGGCGGGGAACGCGGACCGGACCCACTAGGACAGGTCCGGCGGACGGCTGAGGGCTAGTTCCGTCCCCTCCCCCAGTGTCTGCAGGTAGGCGGGACTGTGAACACCAGCAGAGCGGGCCCAAAGCCTGCTGAGGGGCGGAACCGGCCCCTCCCCCAGTGCCTGCAAGCTAGGCCAACCTGCAAGCCACGGGCGGGCGGGTCAGGTCCAGCAACCAGCCAAGTGACTGCAGCTACACGCGCCGGCGGGGAACGCGGACCGGACCCACTAGGACAGGTCCGGCGGACGGCTGAGGGCTAGGTCCGTCCCCTCCCCCAGTGTCTGCAGGTAGGCGGGACTGTGAACACCAGCAGAGCGGGCCCAAAGCCTGCTGAGGGGCGGAACCGGCCCCTCCCCCAGTGCCTGCAAGCTAGGCCAACCTGCAACCCATCGGGAGGTTAGGCCCAGCAACCTATGGAGTGACACAGGTGCCCCTGGCACCTGCTGGGTAGGTGGACCTTTGACCGACCAGCAAAGCAGACCTAGGGCCTGCCAGCATGGTAGACGGATCACACAAATTGGAGGAGGATCACAGCCACTACCTGCCCTGCAAGGGTGATTTTTCAACTATACAAGAGCAATATAAATAAATAGAGGGGGAAAATATCAAAGACACAACAATTTCACCAAGCAGAAAGAAACGCCAGCAGTATGAAACGACAAGGAAAGAAAGGACCACAGGCAATGCAGGTCAACTCAACTTTAGAAGAGGTAATAGCTGTAACAGATGGAATGTCAGATAGAGAGCTCAGGACATACATGCTTCAGATGATCTGGAGTCTCAAGGAAGACATGAGACAGCAAAATCAGACAATGAAAGATCACATTGACAAACAAATCCAGGAAGTAAAAGATCAATTTCACAGGGAGATAGAGGTAATAAAAAACAAACAAATAGAAATACTAGATATGCAGGAAACAATAAACCAACTTAAAAACTCAATTGAGAATACAACCAGCAGAGTGGATCACTTAGAAGATAGAACATCAGACAATGAAGACAGAGTATTTCAACTTGAAAAGAACATAGATAGCTCAGCAAGTCTACTAAGAAACCATGAGCAGAACATTCAAGAGCTATGGGATAATATCAAAAGACCAAACTTAAGAGTCATTGGGATACAGGAAGGCACAGAGCTCCAAACCAAAGGATTAAGCAATCTATTCAGTGAAATAATACAAGAAAACTTCCCAGACTTGAAGAATGAGACAGAATCCCAAATCCTAGAAGCCTACAGGACGCCGAATGTGCAAAATCATAAGAGATCCACACCTAGACACATTATAATGAAGATGTCCAACATACAGAATAAGGAGAGAATTTTAAAAGCTACAAGGGAAAGGAAGCAGATTACATTTAGGGGTAAACCAATCAGAATAACAGCTGATCTCTCAACACAGACTCTAAAAGCTAGAAGATCCTGGAATAACATATTTCAAACGCTTAAAGAAAATGGATTCCAACCAAGAATCTTGTATCCGGCGAAATTAAGCTTCAGGTTAGAAGATGAAATTAAAACCTTCCACGATAAACAAAAGTTAAAAGAATTCGCAGCTAGAAAACCATCTCTTCAAAAAATCCTTGGCAAAATATTACAGGAAGAGGAAATGGAAAATAACATTGAAAACCAACAATGGGAGGTAGGACAGTAAAGGGGGGAAAGTAGTCAAAGAGGATAACAAATCAGGTTTAGTAACATCAATAAACAAACATGGATAGAAGAACAAACCATATCTCAATAATAACCCTAAATGTTAATGGCTTAAACTCACCAATTAAGAGACACAGGCTAGTAGAATGGATCAAAAAACAAGACCCAACAATATGCTGTCTATAGGAGACGCATTTGATAGGAAAAGATATACATAGACTGAAGGTGAAAGGTTGGGAAAAATCATATCACTCATATGGACTGCGGAAACAAGCAGGAGTGTCCATACTCATATCTAATAAAATAGATTTCAAGCCAAAGCTAATCAAAAGGGACAAAGAAGGACACTTCATACTGCTCAAGGGAACCATACACCAACAAGACATAACAATCATAAATATATATGCCCCAAATAATGGTGCAGCTGTGTTCATCAAGCAAACTCTTCTCAAGTTCAAGAGTCTAATAGACCACCATACAATAATCATGGGAGACTTCAACACACCTCTCTCACCACTGGACAGATCTTCCAAACAAAAGTTAAATAAGGAAACTATAGAACTCAATAACACAATTAACAACCTAGACTTAATTGACATATATAGACTATACCACCCAACATCAAGTAGCTACACTTTTTTCTCAGCAGCACATGGAACCTTCTCAAAAATAGACCATATACTATGTCACAGGGCAACTCTTAGACAATACAAAGAGGTAGAGATAATACCATGCATCTTGTCTGATCATAATGGAATGAAACTGAAAATCAATGATAAAAGAAGAAAGGAAAAATCAAACATCACCTGGAGAATGAACAATAGGTTGCTGAGTGATCAGTGGGTTTTAGAAGACATCAAGGAGGAAATTAAAAAATTCCTAGAGTTAAATGAAAACACAGACACAACATATCGGAATCTATGGGACACATTGAAAGCAGTTCTAAGAGGAATATTCATTGCTTGGAGTTCATTCCTCAAAAAAAGAAAAAACCAACAAATAAATGATCTCCTACTTCATCTCAAAATCGTAGAAAAAGAAGAGCAAAACAACAGCCAAAGAAGTAGAAGGCAAGAAATAATTAAAATCAGAGCTGAAATTAATGAAATTGAAACAAAAGAAACAATTGAAAAAATTGACAAAACTAAAAGCTGGTTCTTTGAAAAAATAAATAAAATTGACAGACCCTTAGCCATGCTAACGAAGAGAAGAAGAGAGAGAACCCAAATTACTAGCATACGGGATGAAAAAGGCAATATCACAACAGACACTTCAGAAATACAGAAGATAATCAGAAATTACTTTGAATCCTTATACTCCAATAAAATAGAAGATAGTGAAGGCATAGATAAATTCCTTGAGTCTTATGATCTGCCCAGATTGAGCCAGGAGGATATAGACAACCTAAACAGACCAATAACAATAGAGGAAATAGAAGAAACCATCAAAAGACTACCAACTAAGAAAAGCCCAGGACCGGATGGGTATACAGCAGAATTTTACAAAACCTTTAAAGAGGAACTAACACCAATACTTTTCAAGCTATTTCAGGAAATAGAAAAAGAGGGAGAACTTCCAAATTCGTTCTACGAGGCCAACATCACCCTGATTCCGAAACCAGACAAAGACACTTCAAAGAAAGAAAACTACAGACCAATATCTCTAATGAACCTTGATGCAAAAATCCTCAATAAAATTCTGGCGAATCGGATTCAAATACAGATCAAAAAAATTATACACCATGATCAAGTAGGATTCATCCCTGGTATGCAAGGTTGGTTCAATATACGGAAATCAATAAATGTTATCCACCACATCAATAGACTTAAAAATAAGAACCATATGATCATCTCGATAGATGCAGAAAAAGCTTTCGACAAAGTACAGCATCCCTTTATGTTCAAAACTCTAGAAAAATTAGGGATAACTGGATCATACCTCAACATTGTAAAAGCAATCTATGATAAGCCACAGGCCAGCATCATTCTGAATGGAGAAAAATTGAAGGCATTCCCTCTAAGATCTGGTACAAGACAGGGATGCCCTCTCTCACCTCTTCTGTTCAACATAGTCCTCGAAACACTGGCCAGAGCAATTAGGCAGACGAAAGAAATTAAAGGCATAAAAATAGGAAAAGAAGAACTTAAATTATCACTATTTGCAGATGATATGATTCTATACCTAGCAGACCCAAAAGGGTCTACAAAGAAGCTATTAGAGCTAATAAATGAATTCAGCAAAGTGGCAGGATATAAGATCAACACGCATAAATCAAAGGCATTCCTGTATATGAGCGACAAATCCTCTGAAACGGAAATGAGGACAACTACTCCATTCACAATATCCCCCCAAAAAATAAAATACTTGGGAATCAACCTAACAAAAGAGGTGAAAGATTTATACAATGAAAATTACAGAACCCTAAAGAAAGACATAGAAGAAGACCTTAGAAAATGGAAAAACATACCCTGCTCATGGATAGGCAGAACTAACATCATCAAAATGGCGATATTACCAAAAGTCCTATATAAGTTCAATGCAATGCCAATCAAAATCCCAACAGCATATCTTGTAGAAATCGATAAAAGAATCATGAAATTCATATGGAATAATAAAAGACCCAGAATAGCAAAAACAATACTAAGCAGGAAGTGTGAATCAGGCGGTATAGTGATACCAGACTTCAAACTATACTACAGAGCAATAGTAACAAAAACAGCATGGTACTGGTACCAAAACAGGCAGGTGGACCAATGGTACAGAATAGAGGACACAGTAACCAATCCACAAAACTACAACTATCTTATTTTTGATAAAGGGGCTAAAAGCATGCAATGGAGGAAGGATAGCATCTTCAACAAATGGTGCTGGGAAAACTGGAAATCCATTTGCACCAAAATGAATCTGAATCCCTATCTCTCGCCGTGCACAAAAGTTAACTCAAAATGGATCAAGGAGCTTGATATTAAATCAGAGACATGGCATCTGATAGAAGAAAAAGTTGGTTATGATCTACACGCTGTGGGATCGGGCTCCATATTCCTCAATAGGACACCCATAGCTCTAGAGTTAACAAATAGAATCAACAAATGGGACTTACTCAAACTAAAAAGTTTTTTCTCAGCAAAAGAAACAATAAGAGAGATAAACAGGGAGCCTACATCCTGGGAACAAATCTTTACTCCACACACTTCAGATAGAGCCCTAATAACCAGAATATACAAAGAACTCAAAAAATTAGACAATAAGATAACAAATAACCCAATCAATAAATGGGCCAAGGACCTGAACAGACACTTCTCAGAGGAGGACATACAATCAATCAACAAGTACATGAAAAAATGCTCACCATCGCTAGCAGTCAGAGAAATGCAAATCAAAACTACCCTAAGATACCATCTCACTCCAGTAAGACTGGCAGCCATTAGGAAGTCGAACAACAATAAGTGCTGGAGAGGATGCGGGGAAAAGGGCACTCTTGTTCATTGCTGGTGGGACTGCAAACTGGTGCAGCCAATTTGGAAAGCAGTATGGAGATTTCTTGGAAAGCTGGGAATGGAACCACCATTTGACCCAGCTATTCCCCTTCTTGGTCTATTCCCTAAAGCCCTAACAAGAGCATGCTACAGGGACACTGCTACATCGATGTTCATAGCAGCTCAATTCACGATAGCAAGACTGTGGAACCAGCCTAGATGCCCTTCAATGGATGAATGGATAAAAAAAAATGTGGCATTTATATACTATGGAGTATTACTCTGCATTAAAAAATGACAAAATCATAGAATTTGGAGGGAAATGGATGGCATTAGAGCAGATTATGCTAAGTGAAGCTAGTCAATCTTTAAAAAACAAATACCAAATGACCCCTTTGATATAAGGGGAGTAAACAAGGACAGGGTAGGGATGAAGAGCTTGAGAAGAAGATTTACATTAAACAGGGATGAGAGGTGGGAGGGAAAGGGAGTGAGAAGGGAAATTGCATGGAAATGGAAGGCGATCCTCAAGGTTATACAAAATGTCATATAAGAGGAAAGGAGGGGCAAGAAAAGATAATACAAATGGAAGAAATGATTTACAGTAGAAGGGGTAGAGAGAGCAAAGGGGAGGGGAGGGGAGGGGAGGGGAGGGGGGATAGTAGAGAATAGGACAGACATCAGAATACATCAGACACTAGAAAGGCAATATGTCAATCAATGGAAGGGAAACTGATGTGATACAGCAATTTGTATACGGGGTAAAAGTGGGAGTTCATAATCCACGTGAATCAACCGTGTAATATGATGTATTAAGAACTATGTAATGTTATGAACGACCAATAAAAAAAAAGAATAAAAGAAGTAAAAAAATTTAAAAAAAATAAAGTAGAAAATGGATTATAAAAACTAGCCTCACTTAATGGTGCATATTAATGTAGTTACTTAAAATATAACAGTGATGAAGTAGGTTAACTAAAGATATCACTAAATATGTCATAGCTAGATAAGTATAGGGATTTGGCTAGAGGTAAGAAAGGAATAGGGGAAACATTTAAAAAAGTGTAAGATGAAATAGAGAATATAGAGTGAGTAGGGAGGGGAAGCCAGATGCAAAACAGAGTAGATCTAAGTGCCAAAATGGAAAAGAGAATTGACAGGAGGAGTTAAGAAAAAGAGGAGTGGTAAAACCAGGAAGAAATTCAAAATAAGTTATTTTCAGTGCTTAGTTGCCAGAGTAAATATTAGAATGCTTTAAAGGCATTGTCCACTCATCTTCATTCTTGGAATATATAACTGACATTAATTTTTAGAAAGAGGATGTTTTATTGATTGTAGTCTGTTGACATAATTTATTGTTAAAATTATTATTGTTCATCTGTACTTGAGGAAAATGTTACAAGAAGATAGTAATTTACAATAGCTTGGAGATAGAAATGTGAACTCAGGACTACATTTGAAAATATTTTTTTCTTGATTATAGAAATTTACAACATACAGAAAAGTACATCCCCAGCCTATTATTATTATTATTATTATTATTATTATTATTATTATTTTAATTTTGAGACACAGTCTCATTAAGTTACTTTGGGCTTTGCTAAATTGCTGAGGCAGGTTTTGAACTTGTGATTCTCCTGCCTCTACCTCCTGAGTTGCTGGGATTATATGCATGCCCCACCATATATGGCTTTACAACAACAATTGTTAATTTTTTTTTAGGTTCAAAGCAAATCTAATGAGTAGATTTCCCATATAACTCCAACCCCCACATATGTGTTGCCTCCCCCATTATCAACATTCTTCTTTTAAATGTACCAGTGTGGTACATTTAAAAATGAACTGCATTAACACATCATTATCACTCAAAATTTGTGGTTTACATGGGGTTCACCTTTGGTCATGTACTTTCTAAGGGTTTGCACAAATATATGATGACGTATTCATCATTATAGCTTACCCAGTAGTTTCACTGCCCTAAGAATCTTGTGTTCTGCCTATTTACTTTCCCTCCCTCCTAATTACTGGCAACCATTGATCTTTTTATTGTATGTATAATTTTGTCTTTTTTAGAATGTCATGTAGTTAGCGACATACAGCATTCAGCCTTTTCATATTGACTTCTTTCATTTATTAATATACATTTAAGCTTCATCCATATCTTGTCCTGGTCTTTTTAGTGCTGGATAATATTCCATTTCCTGAATGTACCATAGTTTATTTCTCCTTTCATCTATTGGAAACCATGTAATTTCTTCCAACTTTTGGTTGTGATGAATAAAGCTGCTCTAAGCAACATGTTTTTTTTTTTGTGGACATTAATTTTAATTTATTTGGGTAAATTCAAGGAGCAAAATTGCTTGATTCTATGATAAGGAAGTGGCCAGACTGCCTTCCAAAGTGCAGTTCCATATTGAATTATGGGCAATGAATGAAAAAGTCTACATTCTTGCTAGCATTTGATGTTGTCTGTGTTCATTGTAATTACTTTGTAACACTTTATATATTTTCTTATTTTATGCATACACATATGTAATGTTAAATCATAATTTAATTATTTCCATAGATTTGAGCATACAGGTTATTTCTTTTTATTTTCTTTTTTTTCTATTAGTAAAATTCTTTCTTCATAATTTACTATAGATAGATGTACTCTCTACAGGTATATGCATATTTTAAAAGTTTTAAAATTCTTAAGATCATTTTTGACTTTTCAGAGTTATTCCTTTGGGAAACAATTTACAAAAAACACTTCCTTTTTCTGTGTTTAAATTTTTTGTGTAAATCGTGGGACTCTTACAAATACAATGTGAAGTTTAACAAAATCTTCATTAAAGATATTATTTTTAATTGTGTATCCCAATAATAAATATTTTCTATAAAAATATTTAACATAATTTGACTGATTTTCATAAAGTTTTGTGCTTTATTTACCTATTGTAGAGTTGCTATTATACTATGAAGTTAAGACACTTATATAGTAATTCAACTGGTTATTTTGATTAAAAATAATAAAAATTTTATATTATGAAATATGTTTATGAATTGGGACCCAAATATGACATGGTTAATTTTAAAAGTGAAAATTAAGCCTTACCGTCATAGTTTCTTTGTTTTTTTTTTTTTTTTCCTTAAGGAAATTTACTTTGGGTTAAAATAATTAAGCTGTAAAAAATCTCACAGCCTAATCATTTTTAAGCTACTTGAGATTTTTGCTTAGTGGTTGTATCTTTGCTATTAATGTTGGAATGCATGAAGAAATTTTCATACTGTTGTAAAATTAATAAATGAAAATTTATTTGAAGACTCTGGTTTTTTTTTTCCTTGCAACCTCTGTATGACCTCTATCTTTAGCCTGGTTTTATTGAATAGTAACGAATTGATGCATTGTGTTTATTGGTTTTCATTTAGCTCTTAGGAAATTTCTATCAATAGTATTTGATCTTAGATAAATCTTGAAATCCATGTGTCATCCCAGCATAAAGTGGGAAGGAAATGTGTTTTTCAATTTGGTAAAAGTAATTTATTACCAGTTATGGTATTATTCTCTCAGGTGGGGAAGCTATGTCCGTTTCATTGGCTATAAATATAACTACAAGCATCCTTTGGTAAAATAATTCATCTAGGACATATTACCATTGCTTGAATTCAATAAGTGAACCATTTCTCCTTCTATTGATCTCATTTCAAAAATTTAAGATAGAACCTTTAGGGTTTTATGTCCTTGGTGATGAGATGAAAGACATTTAAGGAATGATGGCTTCTTAACAAATTAAGTAAATATGCTTCTTTATTTTCATCATGTTAAGATCATTCCGTAAATTAAATAAAAAGTGATCTTACTTCTTTTACATAAAAATATGCTTCTTAATTTTAATCTGCCACATTTTTATTTTTTGAGATGATACATATTGTTATTGTTTATTTACTTATGAATTAAAGTATGTCCATCCTCATTAAAAAAGAACCTGTTAGAAAACTGAACTCTTCAGAATGTCATAGGATAAAAATATGCAATATGAAAATATGATAACAAAATTTTTTGTCATGATAATGGTTTCTGTTAGTGCTTCATGTTCTCCTTGAAGAGGTAACAGTTCAGTATAGAATTTTAGTAATTTGACCAGGTCTTTCACCCACCTAGAAGTTATTTTAGTATCTTTGACTTTATACTATGCTATTACTTTTTGAGAGGCAAGGAATTACTTTATTTAAAGCTACCTTTCAACCATATTAATCTGGTTACATTTATACATATTGTTAAAATCATGGTTTGGGTTGTTAAATTACCCACTATTTTTAATGTTTTTTTTTTTTTTGTACTGGGAACTGAACCCAGAGGTACTTAATCACTGAACCACATCCCCTGCCACCCCCAGCCCCACCACCCTCTCCCTTTTAAAAATATTTTATTTAGAGATAGAGCCTTCCTAAATTGCTTAGGACTTTGCTAAATTGCTGAGGCTGGCTTTGAACTTGGGATCCTCCTGCCTCGGCCTCCGAAACCACTGGAATTACAGGCATTTGCCATAGCATCTGGTGAAATTACCCACAATTTTGAGGGAGAATTTATAATAGCTTTTACTTTAGGCTTATTTAGCCTCTGAAATGTGACTCCAAGAGTCTCTCCTGAATGCTCTTGGTATTCATTGAAGTGTTTCTACTCTGGCTCCTCAGTGGTTTCCCATCACTGTATGAGCAATTGTTCTTTGTCTGTTCTGGTGGAGTTTTATTCAACATGTGTGTAAAAGGACCCCTGTGCAGATTGTTGGAGCTTTCTTTCTGTGTAACTTCTTCCTTCCTGGTATTCTGCCCCACAAAGCCCAGCTGCCTCCAGATATGATTACCTTGATCCCAACTCAAGAGACTGCTCTTCTGATTTGGGGTTTTTCCCTCCCTGCACTGTGTTCTGGAATGTGCCTTGAGGCAGAAAGCTAAGATTGGGCTTAACCTAGTTGGTTCCCTTTTTCTCAAGTATTACAGGCCTGCACTGCCTATTGTTGAGTGTCTAAAATCAGTTATTTTGTATATTATACTAGTCTTAGCAGGAAGGCAAGTAGGGTCCCACTTACTCCTCCATGGTGTAAGTGGAAATCTGGTGTCTGGTGTTCATTTTGAAGTTATAATATTGCAAAAGAGTATGGAAGGATATCCAAGGTTTGTGAAAAAGTATAATGACTCTACTAGTGTTTGGATGAATACAAAGGGTGATCTGCCCTCTGAGGATAACACAGAAAGTAAACTGTGACTTAGACTGTGTATATCAAGATTCCCTAGGCAGTGGGAGCCTGAATGAAAAGTGTAAATCTTCAGTTTGAATTGTGTAAGTACTATTATTAAGTGAACTCAGTATAGGATTTCCAATGTATACACACTTAGCTTGAAGATTGTATGGAATATTTTTATTAAATTCTGTGAATAACTGTATTCCTACAAACTGTTGATATAATTTTTCTTTAAGTTAATTCTCTTTTTTATATCCTTGCACTTTTCAGTTTTCTGAGATTGAGAGTAAACACTATAACTTTGAATTTACCTGTCTGCATGAGGCAAATGTTTCTATTTCTGGGTATACCAACTCATTTAATTCCAGACTCCTACTCCCAGCATTACTTGTTTATATGACAAACATCAATGAAATATCAGCAAAACAATTTTTTCATGTCCATCAATCCATCTAATTTTTCATTGATGTTCCTACATTAACTGATACAATTACTCTTGTTCAAAATTGTTAATGTTCAATTTAGCATTCTCAATATCTAGATGCATATGTTGTCTGTTTCTTCAAACTGATATGGAACTATAAAGAAATAGATGTTGCAAGTAAAATAAAGGCTGTGTATTAGTATTATTGAGTGGTTTTATATACAATTTTTGACACTCTGAGTCTGTTTTCTTAGCCTAACTGTTAATGACGAGGAACTTTACAAAGACAATGTTAGAAACAGATTTCTAATTTTTCACACCTCCTTAACACCAGGTTGTAAGCGCTGTTAAACATTTGATCAGGCTGATCTAGTTTCACTGCTAATAACTACTTACAGTCCCATGAGTAGCCTCTCAGTGGCTGCCAAATGCTCCTTGCTACTCTTTAGCTAGTTGTGATCCAGCTAACTATTGGCATTTTATCACCTAGGAGTCACATGTGGTCACTGATATGTGTCAGTCAACACTGGAATTGTACAGTGCCTCAGGAATAAGAGAGGTCTCTTTGTTACATCCAACATGTCTTGTAAGATCCTTAGGCGATCTAATCTGTTCTAAATTCTCTGTATCTGAGGCTTCTCTTGTAACAAGTACTGGGTTTACAGTTGAAAGATGGGAAGTGGAATTCAGATACAAGAATTTGGATACCTATTATTTATCAATGCTAAATGACAATAGGTAAGCCATCCTTTCAAAATATCCCTCCCTTAGCTCTCTACCATCCTTTTAAAGTTTATTTTCTTTCTTTGCTTTATTTCCTTTTAAGAGGAAATAAGAAGGAGAGGGAGGCTAGTGCCTTTTGAGGATCTTTTTATTAAAAAAAGAAAAGAAGTGGTGTGTGTGTGTGTGTGTGTGTGTGTGTGTGTGTGTGTGTTTCTTATATCAAAACAGGGGAAGGTTTAGTGAAGTACAGAAGGGAATTGAGGGGGAGGGAAGAAGGATGGGATAAAGAAAGAACAGTGGAATGAATCTAACCTAACTTTCCTATGTACGTATACCACAGTGATTCTCATCTTTATGTATTTCCACAAGGCACTAATTAAAAATATACCTAAGAAAAGAGCAGAAAGATCAGTCGAGGGAAGGGAATAGGGGGAGAGAAAAGGGAAGCACAAGGAGTGAGAATATTATATTACATACCTTTATAATTATTTCAAAATGAATCCTAATGTTGTATATAAATAAAAGAAAAAAATAAAAAGCAAATAAAACACCTAAAATTTACCCTACATAATTATGTGGTTCAATGTATATCTTTTTTCAAAAATTATTATTTGTATATAGGGGTTAGGAATTAGTGTGAAGAAATTGTTTTGGAAACTTCCATGTTGTGGAACAGTATAGAAATTTACTGAGAAGCCAAATTTTAAGGCTTCCAAGGGGATGGATGATGCTATGCTAAAATAGGTATCTAAGAGGAAATCATATACTTCTGTCTTGCATGCTTTAATGGAAGTACCCAAAGATTCTACAAGTCCCTTATGCCTGATCTAAGAGTTATTCATTCATTTAAACATATTTATTCCATACCTATTTTTTCAGATGCTATAGAGGGAGAGAAATAGAGAGAAATCAGACAGTTAAAGTGATTGAGGTGTTTAAGTTCAAAAGAAATTAAAACAGCTGTTTTTTGAGGCTATTTTTCTACCCTACCTCTTCTCTACCTTTGTATATATAGTTATTAGGCACCCCCCTCCAAAAAAAAGGTGAATCCTTGATTTGCAGATTTCTGTTTATTTGAATCATTTGCTTTTTCCTTGCTAAACAAAAGATGGTAAAGTACAAACAAAATCATTTGTCATTACTGAAATTTTAGATGGATGGATGTTTTCCCATATTAAATGGCTACTCACTCTGGCTTTCAACACTACATCATTTTGGAATATTAAAAGAATAGATTAAAAAAGACAGGTTTTTAAATAGGCTTTCACAAGACCTAAATGAAAAATAGGTATAAGATATTATATGGTTCTGTTGATAGATATGGCCAGTTGTTGGTAGTTGGACTTTTCAGTACATAGGCACTTACCTAAAGGTATTTATTCATAGTGCAAAACTCCATCTCAAAAGAATACTGAGGCATAATTAAATGGTATCTACAAATGGCACATCTTGTATATTTTCCTGAACAGTCATTTAATTATTGAATCATGTTATTATAACTAGTGTGCATAATATAAAGGAGATTCTTGATGACTTGTGTTCATAGTGTTATAAATCTTTTCTATGATGTAAAGTCATACCCACTTTAACTGTTTTGTAATTTAAGATTTTAAAAATTAGACTGTTTTTTATTAACTGACTTCTGTGAAATAATGATTTATTTTACGTAATTATATAGACACATATATGTATGTAGAAATTTAGAAATTAGCTTTGAACTATAGGCAGTATTTACCTTTTATTTATGTGTGATTTGGTAGACTCATTTAGAAATTAGCAATACTGTCTCAGAAAACTTCCATTTTTGTGTCTTGCTTATATAGTTCCTTATTTGCTATAATTTTGTTCAGAGGAAGAAATTTAAAGTCAAATTAGGTACTTAATTGTAGAAAGAATTCAGTGAAGTAAGGTCTGTGCCCTTTCCCAGGCATAAAATCAAGGATAGTTGAGTATTTGCCTTAATTAGGCTTTTTTTGAAGGGGAAAGGTGGGTTACTAGGGATTTTCATCACTGAAGTTTTAGATGAATGGATAGTTACTAGGAGTGCTTTACCACTGAGCCAAATCTCCAGTCCTTTTAATTTTTTATTTTAAGACAGGGTTTCACTAAGTTGCCCATGCTGGCCTGAACTTCTTATCCTTCTGCCTTGGCTTCCTGATTCACTGGGATTATAGCTGTGTACCACTGTGCCTGGCTCTTTGAATGAATATATCTATATTCACACTTATATTTATAAACATGAAAATTAATGCAGAATATTGATTGTAAATTCAACCAATTTCATTTTTATTTACTTGTATTGTTCTACATATTCTTTGCTTAAAAAAATCCTTGTGCTTTTTTCTGCATGTAGAATAATTTATTTAGGTTAGATGCCTGGTAATGGAATTGTTGAGTCAGAATATGTGAACTTTTTGAAAGGTCTTGATTTGTTTATTGACAAAGTAATTTTATAAGAAATTGTATTAGTTAATTGCAATCAGTGTATCCATTTCATTGCATGTTATATATTTATATTTGAATTCCAATATTGCTTTAAAATGTATTTAAAATGTCTCTGATTACCAGTGCTGTTTAACATTTTCTGTTTTTTAAAATTGGTTGTGATGTTTGTTATTGTCCTTTTTATTTTTTTAAATTTTTTTTTAGTTCTTTTTGATACAATACCTTTATTTTATTTATTTATTTTTATGTGGTTCTGAGGCTCGAACCCAGCGCCTTGCACATGCTAGGCGAGTGCTCTACCACTGAGCCATAACGCCAGTCCCTATTATTGTCTTTTTAAATTTTTTTTTAAGTTGTAGATTTACACAGTACCATTATTTTATTTATTTATTTTTATGTGGTGCTGAGGATCGAACCCGTTGCCTCACATGTGCTAGGTAAGCATGCTACCACTGACCTACAACCCCAACACTTGTTATTGTTTTTATTCACTTATTTATAAAGGCTTAACACTTTTTGTTTCACATAGGTCATTTTAATATTTAAAGATAAATAATGTCTCAATGTCTTCCCCTCACTGAAAAGGAAAAAAGAAAAAACCACAAAACTGATCAAGACTAATTTAGACAACAAACTGACAAAAATAAAATATATAAGAGGTTTAATATTTTTATGTAGCCTACAACCTTTGGGTTTTTAATTGTAAAACATTGAAAAAAGTTGCAAAAAGACATAAATAAAGGGATGATATTCTATGTTCATGGATTTTAAATATTAGGCCATTTTTCCATGTATATAGACATACATATCTTTATGCATGTGTGTGTGTGTGTGTGTGTGTGTGTGTGTGTGTGTTTGGTGGCACTCAGATGTATGCATGTTAGGAAAGTGCTCTCACTGGACTATATCCCTAGCCAAAATATAGCTGAATTATATGAATACATACATCTGATATACATAAATGAAAGAGAGAATAATTAGCTCTGAACTATAAGCAGTATTTACCTTTATTTGTGTGTGGGAGATCGGAAGAATTAATGTTGCTAACATATCCAAACTACTCAAAGCAAATCTACAAATTCAATGTAATTCATATCAAAATTCCAATGACATTTTCACAGGAAAAGAAAAAAATTTTAAGGTTTATATGGAATCACAGAAGATCCTGAATACTCAAAGCAATTTTGAGCAAAAGAACAGTTGGAAGCATCATCTTATCTGACTTCAAAATATACTATACAGCTATAATAATCAAAACATCATGGCATAGATGGCATTAAAAACAGACACTTAGACCACTGGAACATAATAGAGCACCCAGAAATAAATCCACACATTTATGTTCAACTGATTTTCAACACAGATGCCAAGAACACACAACAGGAAAAAGCAGCCTCTTCAATAATTGTTGCTGAGAAAATTGGATATCTGCATGCAAGAGAATGAATTTACAAAAATGAACTCAAAATCACAGACTTTAAATGTAACACCTGAAACAGAACTACTTGAAGAAAACATAGGAGAGAATCTTCATGACATAGGTTTTAGCCATGCTTTTATGAATGTGGCCCCCAAACACAGGCAACTAGAAACTAGACAAAAATCTTTTGCAAAGGAAACAACACAGAGTGAAGAAATAACCTACGGAATTGGATAAAATATTTGAAAATCAAACATCTTCTAAAGGCTTAACATTAAAAATACGTAAGGAACTGAATTCAAGAGCAAAACAACAACCTGATTAAAAAATAAACAAAGGACCTGGTTGTATATTTCTGAAAACAATGCATATGAATTACCCACAGGTACATTAAAAAATACTCAGCATAACTAACTATGAGAGGAATGCAAATTAAAATCACAGTGAAGGGCACATTGGTACATGCCTATAATCCCAGTGACTTGGGAGGCTTAGAAAGGAGAATCACAAGTTTGAGGCCAGATTCAGCAATTTAGTGAGAACTTGTCTCAAATAAACACTGAAGCTGTTATCCTATCTGCAATCCCTAGCTGAGGCAGGAGGATTATAAATTTGAGGTCAGCCTGGGCACTTTAGCAAGACCCTAGCTCAAATTTTTTTTTCTTTATGTGCTGGGAATTGAACCTGGGCCTTGGGCATGCCAAGCAAGCATTCTACCACAGAGCCACATTGCTAGACCCCCATCCCAAAATTTTATAAAATGGGAATGGGGTAGGGTGGGGGTACTGTCAATTGAGCTTAGTGGTAGAGTGCTTGTCTAGCATATACAAAGCCCTGAATTTAATCCTTAGTACCACAAAAAATTAAAATAATTTTTAAAAGGAAATAAAATAAAATGAAACAACAGCAGCCCAAAATGAGGTGTCACCTCACATCTGTTAGAATGGCTATTAGAAAAAGAGAAGCAGGATGCGGGAGTGCACGCCTGAAATCCCAGCAGCTTGGGAGGCTAAGGAAGGAGGATCACAAATTCAAAGCCAGCCTCAGCAAAAGAGAGGCACTAAGCAACTCTGTGAGACCATGTATCTAAATAAAATACAAAATAGGGCTGAGATGTGGCTCAGTAGTTGAGAGCCCCTGAGTTCAATCCTTGGTATCAAAAAAAAAAAAAAGAAAAAAGAAAGAAAAGAAAAAAAGATAAGAATTGGTAAGGATGAAGGGAATAGAGAACTTGTACACTGTTGAAGGTAATGTAAATTAGTACAGCATTAGTATAGCTATTATGAAAACAGTATGAAGGCTCCTCAAAAAACTACAGAAAGAATTACCATGTGATCTAGCAATTCTACCACTGGGCATATATCCATAGGAAATGAAATCAGTGTATTAAAGAGATATATGCATTTCTATGTTAATTGCAGCATTATTCACAATGGCCTACATATGGAGTCAATTAAGTACATCAGTAGAGAAATGGATAAAAAAAAATGTGGAATACATGGAGTACTCTTTAGCCTTAAAAAGGAAATCCTGTCATTGATAGTAACATGGATGATCTGGAGGACCTTATGTTAAGTAAAATAAGTCAGGTAGAGAAAGATAAATACCACATGATCTCACTATATGTGGAATCTAAAAAAGTCAAACTCAAGAGAATAGAATACTGATTACCAGGGTCTGGGAGTGACGATAATTGGGAGATATTGGTCAAAGGATAGAAAAATTCGGCTAGAAGGAATAAATTCAGGAGACCTATTGTACAATATGTGACTATAGTTAATAACAATGTATTACATACTTGAAAATTGTTAAGAGAGTAGATTTTATGTGTTTTCACTACCAATTAATAAATAAATGAGAGAACGGGAATGTTAATCAGCTTGATCGAGCCATTCAAAAATTTATACATGTGTCAAAACATCATGTTGTATGCCAAAATTAAATACCGTTGTCATTAAAAAAATAAAAAAAACTAAAGTTGCCAAAAAAAAATTCTAAATGCTGTCCTCTTTCAAAAACAATTCCTGACCAAAACACAGTGGGGAAAAAATATTTACAGAAAATCTGTTGGTTTTAACATTTTTATGTATAGACACATACCTTCGATTTTTGTTATTGTGAGTGGCACAAAGTTTAATCTTTTACTGGAGTCATAAAACTACCATTATGACTGTTAGAGGACAGTGCTATAATAAGAGTTGCCTCAGGCCTTCTGTGGGAGGTATGGGGATGTCTTCCCTTATTCTTAAGTAGGCCATACTAGTTTTACTTAGTTTCTGACCCATCTCTCTTAGTTGAATTTCATCTCTCACTTCTTATTTTTATTAATGTTTTACCAGTAGCAGTAAATCATATTTCCTTCTGTATACACATTGTATGTATTTAGTACTTATTAATTTTAATAATGGTTTGAACATTTCTTGATTAAATTTTTAATGTAACGTTACACACACTTATCACTATTTAATTCCTCCATTATCAGATATTTAGGTTGCCAGTTTTTTACTGCTGTGATTTTTCCACAGGCATCATTATGAATAGTTTGGATTTCAGATTAATTATTTAGAATAATATTTCAGAATAAAAATTATTTGGTTAAAGAATATGAAAGATTTATTTATTTTTAAAAGCAGTTAGTTTATTTCTTTTTAAATGGGTTATGTAAACACAGGGGAAATAAACAAAAAACGAGTTATATTATAACAAAATCTCCCTCTTATCCTAGGCTTCCAGTCCCTGGTTAAAAAAAAAAAGTCTTGTAATAAAATATATATTTTAATTCAAATAGTCCCACAAAGGTGAGAGGCATGGTAGTGACCTGGCTCTGGTACTTGTGTTGTATATGTATAAATATCTCTGGAAGAATATATGTGTAATGTAGATGGGTATATACACTAACCCTGTTCTACACTTTTTTACTTACTAATTTATCTTCTCATCTTGCCATGATGTTATTTTCCTGAAAACTGCATCATTTACATTTCCATATTTTACCCTTATAGGCACTGAATGCCTATTTAATGTTTTAAAATCTCTGGTACATTCATTAGTGAAGTTTTGAAATATTTCTTATGACTAGGTGATCAAATATTCTTCCTTAGCATTGCTTTTTGGCTGTATGTAACCATTCTTATTTGACTTTTCACTTGTATACCTTGTTCATTATTTTAAAATTAATGTCATTATATTCTGGCATGTCATTTTATACACTTTATATATGTATATATATACATATATATGTATATATATGTGTGTGTGTGTATAAATGATATTTAGCATATTAGCCTTTTGTCATCCTTTTAATTGCATATTCCATTTACTCAGTCCTTTATTGCTTTCTAATTTTATTTGATCTTTTTTAGAAGTAAAAAAGCCAAGTTGTTTTATTTATTAATTTTTCTGGTTGTATACAAAGTATATTCACAGCAATTCGTATCTTCATACATGTACTTTGGATAATAATGATTGCCACATTACACCATCATTTATAACCCCATACCCCCTCCTTCCCCTCCCACCCCTCTGCCCTATCTAGAGTTTGTATATTCCTCCCATGCTCCCACTCCCTATCCCACTATGAATCAGCCTCCTTATGTCAAAGAAAACATTCAGCATTTGGCTAACTTCACTTAGCATTATCTTCTCTAACTCCATCCATTTACCTGCAAATGTCATGATTTTATTCTCTTTTATTGATGAGTAATATTCCATTGTGTATATATGCCACATTTTAAAAAGTCCATTCATCTATTGAAGGGCATCTAGGTTGGTTCCACAGTTTAGCTATTGTGAATTGTACTGCTATAAACACTGAAGTAGCTGTGTCCCTGTATATACTGTTTTTAAGTCCTTTGGGTATAGACCGAGGAGAGGGATACCTGGGTCAAATGGAGGTTCTATTCCCAATTTTCCAAGAAATCTCCATACTGCTTTCCATATTGGCTGCACCAATTTGCAGTCCACCAGAGTGTATGAGTGTACCTTTTTCCCCACATCCTCGACAACACTTATTGTTATTTATCTTCATAATAGCTGCCATTCTGACTTGAGTGAGATGAAATCCTAGAGTGGTTTTGATTTGCATTTCTCTAATTGCTTGTGATGATGAACATTTTTTCATATATTTGTTGATTGATTGTATATCATCATTTGAGAAGTATCTGTTCAGGTCCTTGGCCCATTTGTTGATTAGGTTATTGTTTTGGTGCTTAGCTTTTTGAGTTCTTTATATACCCTAGAGATTAGTGCTCTATCTGATGTGTGAGGGTTAAATATTTGCTCCCAAGATGTAGGCCCTCTTTTTTACCTCACTGATTGTTTCTTTTGCTGAGAAGAAACTTTTTATGGATACTTGAGTTTAATTCTTGCGCCACAGGAGTCTTATTAAGGAAGTTGGGGTCTAATCTCATGTGATGAAGGATTAGGGCCTACTTTATCTTCTATTAGACACAGGGTCTCTGGTTTTATTCCTAAGTCCTTGATCCATTTTGAGTTGAGTTTTGTGCATGGTGAAAGATAGGGGTTGCCTTCAATTTTTCTCATTTAGAATGATGTTGGCCTGGGGCTTAGCATAGCTAGCCTTTATGCTGTTGAGATATGTTCCTGTTATCCCTAATTTTTCTAGTGTTTTAAGCATAAAGCGGTGCTGTATATTGTCAAATGCTTTTTCTGCATCTACTGAGATGATCATATGATTCTTTTTCTTAAAGAGAGAGAGAATTTTTTAATATTTATTTTTTAGTTTTTGGTGGACACAACATCTTTATTTTATTTTTATGTGGTGCTGAGGATCGAACCCAGCGCCCCACGCATGCTAGGTGAGCATGCTACCGCTTGAGCCACATCCCCAGCTCTGATCATGTGATTCTTATCTTTAACTCTATTAATGTGAAGAATTACATTTATTGATTTCTGTATGTTGAACTAACCTCATGTCCCTGGGATGAATCCCACTCGATTTTGGTGGTGCATGATCTTTTTGATATGTTTTTGTATTTGATTTGCCAGAATTTTATTGAGAATTTTTGCATCTATGTTCATTAGAGATATTGGTCTGAAGTTTTATTTTTTTTATGTGTCTTTGCCTGGTTTTGGAATCAGGGTGATATTGGCCTCATAAAATGAGTTTGGAATTGCTGCCTCTTTTTCTATTTCCTGAAATAAATGGAAGAGTATTGGTATTAGTTCTTCTTTAAAGGTCTTGTAGAACTTGGCTGTGGATCCATCCACACCTTGGATTTTCTTGGTTGGTAGATTTTTGATGGCATCTGCTATTTCATCACTTGAAATTGATCTGTTTAAATTGTGTATATCGTCCTGATTAGATTTGAGCAAGTTATATGTCTCTAGAAATTTGTTGATGCCTTTGATATTTTCTATTTTATTGGAGTACAAGTTTTCAAATAATTTCTAGTTATCTTCTGTATTTCTGTAGAGTCTATTGTGATATTTCCTTTTTCATCACGTATGTTAGTGATTTGAGTTTTTGCTCTCCTGTTCTTCATTAGCATGGCTAAGGGTTTGTCAATTTTATTTATTTTTTCAAAGAACCACCTTTTTATTCTGTCAATTTTAAAAATTATTTCTTTTGTTTTAATTTCATTGATTTCAGCTTTGATTTTAATTATTTTCTGTCTTCTACTGCTTTAGGTATTGATTTGTTCTTCTTTTTCTAGGGCTTTGAGATATAATGTTAAGTAATTTATTTGTCGACTTTTTCTTCTTTTAAGTAATGAACTCCATGCAATGAACTTTCCTCTTAGAACTGCTTTTATAGTGTCCCAGAGATTTTGATATGTTGTGTTTGTGTTCTCATTCACCTCTAAAATATTTTAAATCTCCTCTTTGATGTCTTCTTCAACCCATTGTTCATTCAGTAACATATTATTTAGTCTCCAGGTGTTGGAGTGGATTTTATTTTTTATTTTATAATTGATTTCTAATTTCATTCCATTATGATCTGACAGAATGCAGGGTAGTATCTCTACTTTTTTTGTATTTTCTAAGAGTTGCTTTGTGGCGTAGTATATTGTCTGTTTTAGAGAAGGATCCATGTGCTGCTGAGAAGAAAGTGTATTCTCTTGCTGAAAGATGAAATATTCTATATATGTCAGTTAAGTCTAAGTTATTGATTGTATTATTGAGTTCTGTAGTTTCTTGTTCAGCTTTTGTTTCAAAGATCTATCTAGTGATGAAAGAGGTGTGTTAAAGTTACTCAAAATTATTGTGTTGTGGTCTGTTTGACTCTTGAACTTGAGAAGTTTGTTTGATAAACATAGATGTTTCATTATTTGGGGCATATATATTTATAATTGTTGTCTTGTTGGTATATGGTTCCCTTGAGCATTATGTAGCATCCTTCTTTATCCTTTTTGACTGACTTTAGTTTGAAGTCTACTTTATTTGATATGAGGACGGCAACCCCTGCTTGCTTCTGTAGTCCATGTGATTGGTATGATTTTTCCCAATCCTTCACCTTCAGTCTGTGGATGTCTTTTCCTATGAGATGAGTCTCTTGGGGGCAGCATATTGTTGGGTCTTTTTTTTTTTTGATCCAATCTGCTAGTCCATGTCTTTTGATTGGTGAGTTTAGGTCATTAACATTCAGGGTTATTATTGTGACATGATTTTTATTCCTAGCCCTTTTTGTTTATTTTTGGTATTTAATGTGACTTGGTTTCTCCTCTGATCAGATTTTCCTTTAGTGTAATACCTCCCTCTGCTGATTTTCATTATTGTTTTTCATTTCCTCTTCTTGGAATATTTTGCTGAGGATGTTCTGTAGTGCAGGCTTTCTAGTTGTAAATTCTTTTAACTTTTGTTTATCATGGAAGGTTTTCATGTCATCATGAAATCTAAAGCTTAGTTTTGCTGGATATAAGATTCTTGTTGGTATTCATTTTCTTTCAGAGCTAGGTATATGTTGTTCCAAGATCTCCTGGCATTGAGGGTCTGGGTTGAAAAATCTTCTGAGATACGAATTGGTCTCCCCCTATATGTCATTTGATTCATCTCTCTTGTGGATTTTAAGATTCTATCCTTATTCTGTATGGTAGGCATTTTCATTCTAATGTGCCTTGGTGTAGATCTGTTGTAATTTTGTACATCTGGTGTCCTGTAAGCCTCTTGTATTTGGTTTTCCAATTCGTTCTTCATGCTTGGGAAATTTTCTGATATTATCTCATTGATGAGAGCATTACATTGGTTTGAAACTCTGTGCTTTCCTCTATCCCAATAACTCTTAGATTTGGTCTTTTGATGCTGTCCCATAATTTTTGGATGTTCTGTTCATGGTTTCCTACTCTCTTCACGGTGTGACTAACTTTATTTTCCATATTGTATACTTTGTCTTCATTATCTGACGTTCTTTCTTCCAAGTGATCTAGTCTGTTGGTTATGCTTTCTATTGAGTTTTTAATTTGATTTATTGTATCCTTCATTTCAAGGATATCTCACTGTTTGTTTTTCAGAGTCTCTATCTCTCTCTTGAAGTAATCTTTTGATACCTCTATTTGCTCTTTTTTTCTCTTTGTTGGAGTGATCAATTTTTTTGCCCGTATTTGCTCATTTAGGTCATTCTTTAATTCACAGGTCATTTTAATTATGAACCTTCTGAACTCCTCTGACATTTCATCAACTTCACTGTTCATGGATTCTGTTATTATAATGTCCTGGTTTGTTTGGGGGCACTTTCCTCCTTTGTTTTTTCATGTTGTCTATGTGTCTTCCTTTCTTGCATTGTGGATCTGAGATATTACAGTTTTTTCCCTATATTCTTGTACTACCTGTGCAGATTGTTTGTACCTCACCTTGATGTTGGGTTTCCAGACCCTGCTGTTGTCGCTCAATGTATTCTACCGCTTCCTGGACCTGGGTCCTGTGCAAGTTGGCATGGATGGATGTGGGCCTGTGGGCTCGACCTAGAGTAGCCTGCTGGTTGGAAGCGGCAATCCTGCACAAGAGGCTAAGGATCTGGCAGCTGGTGGAGGAGTGGACTGGGCCTACTGTGAGCCTGGGTCCCTTGCAGACTGGTGTTAATTTTATATGATTTTTGAAGGGGAAGTCAGCTGTTTAATGTTTGACATTTAAAAAAAATTTTCAAGCATCTCTAATCCTCTTTTAATTGTAAATTTAAAATATAACAAATCTCATTTTTGTTACAGTCATGTGTCACATAAAATTAAGTGGGATTTACCCATTCTTCTTTTAATAGAGCAAAAGGTTAGACTGTAGAACTATTCAATTTTAAATTATAAATCAAAATTATTAGATTTGGAATTACTGAAGACTAGTTGAAGGAGATTGGCTCTGTTTGACTGGAGATTGGTAGAATTTGAATTGTGGGATTTTATCATTGTTGATTTTCCATTCTGTGTACTATGTACTTGTGAGTGCATGTGTGAGTAATTGAAAGATAGTAAGTTTAACGTATATAACTTGCATAAGTCAAATGTAATTATTACTTAGAGGAAGCTCCCAGTGGACTTCCCTTTTGGCTCTTCTCTATGTTCTTCTCATTTTAATATCTACCTTTAAAGCTTAGGCACCTGTGGTGACCAGGGAATAAAGAAGTTATTGAGTTATATCAGATATACTTTGTATTTCTGTCTTTGTTTTTTTTCTCTCTCAAATTTTTGTCCATGATTTTGATAACTCAATCACTGATAAGCAGTTCAAAATAGAATGAAATGAAGATAATTTGAAGACGTATGACCCATGAATCAGATATACCTTTTCTTCAGTAAATGTAATATGGTGGTGGTGGTGGTGACAATCATGGAGGAGGAGGAGGAGGAGGAGGAGGAGGAGGAGGAGGAGGAGGAGGAGGAGAAAGAGGATAAGATGATGATGATCTGGGTCTGTTTTTTGCTATTAACTCTCACCATATGATTATTAATTTTTTCTATGTATTTAGATTATATTATAAGCTATTAGATTGACTAGCTATACTTTATCAAAAGTACTTCAATTTCTAAAGATCATAAAAAGGAAAAAGAAATATTAATTCAAAAGTATATACTATTTAAATATCAGTAAATTCAATATTTATCTAAAAGTTTTCCCTTTTTAGTAGAAATTGAATCCAAATAAAATGTTACCTTCTTATGTTTGGTGATCTTATGTCACTGGATAAGGGAGCATGCTTTGATTTAACTGCATGGATGGAAGAATGTCACTTTCCATTTTCCTGAAATCATTTGTGTTCAAATAGTATCTTTTACTTTAGGGTTTTTCTTATAGAACTTTCTGGACATTCTGATTTCTGGTGATTTCAGGATTTTTGTTGTGGGAGCTAATATAAGTACATAGCATTTGTAGCTGAAGCTGATAGCTCTTGCTAATGCTGTGTGGAGTTCCTCAGGAGCAGGAAGTGGGACAGAAAGGAATGTTGAATGTGGGAGAAATTGTGGCATTAGAAATCATTACATCACTTGGTAATATATTATTGTATGTAGGATAACTGAAATTATAATTGTTATTATTTAATGTACTAATTCTTTCAGTAATACAAGGAAAGTGTTATTCTTTCCATTTGACAAATGAGGAAACTGAGATTCAGAGAAAATGTATTTTGCCTAAGTAAACATAGGTACCATAAAAACATAAAGAAAGTGAATTTAATTTTGGACATGGTCAATTTTAAGAGAGAAACATCTTGTTAGAAACTTCACATAGTAATTTGGAGAAGCAGATTTGGAACTTAGGACCGAGGATAAGGTGCAAGGGATAAGTTTGGGAAATTCTGTGCACAGAGTTGATGATTAAAATACCAGAGAATTGCTGGTTATGTTATGGAGTCATCACAGCAGTAGAGTTAATTAGGTGTTCACCCATGCATTGTTTCCTGCCATTCTTTTTGGAAGATAGGTCCTAACTATCTAGAAGCATTAATCTTGTTCAGAGGAGCTTGCAAAACATAGATAGATGAGGTGGCATTATAGATAGATTTTCTTAGCCTGGTTCCATTCCATCACCCTGTCTGCAATGATGAGCTACCACAGTACAGATTCTAAGGTAACAGAGTGGGCACACACCCAGGGAAGGTGCTTCAGAGTCTCATGTTATTTGAAACCCTTTCCCCTATTGATTCTGAGCCTTTTCCAATACATTTTTTTTTTCTCTTTAAGACTCACTGCCTAGATCCAGAGAGGAAGAAAGTGGGGATTATTGCTTGTAATTGTATTTGCAATTGTTGGAAAAGTGAAATTACTTAATTCATTTGTTTTACCAATAAAAGAGCTTATTAATGTTTATAAATTATTAAGTATAGAACGAGCAGTAAGGTTTTGATAAGTGACATGATTAAAGAGAAAAATCCATATTTTTTGCTTGTAATTAGATATTATTTTTGTTATTTAAATAGGAAAAATAGAAGAAATTTATTAGTGCCTTTACTATCATAAGGAAGAGATTACAAATTATAAAGAAGTAAGAAGTAACTCACTTGACTTTAAGGAATGGGGTTTATTGAAAGGACACAGCAATAATTGTGCTATGCTTTAATTGTTCTGATGTCTGTCCTCTTTCCCACAGCCCATTATGGTGATCATGCTTTGTTCTGTCTCTTACTTTCAAATTCCCAAACTTGGTGGAACAACCTTATTGTTTTGTTTTTAACATAGACCCTTACTGTAGTGAAAACCATTGATTAGTTTCTGGGCCCAAGGCTTTGCAAACTGCAAGGAATTACTTGAAGTTGTTTCTTCTCACTTGGGCAGTAGGGCAGCACTGCCACTGGCAGGCAATTTTGAGGCTTTACAGTCTAGTCAGGAAGATTTTACAATTTTTTCTTTCCCAGTAAAATTTGCCATGATGGTCAGTGAATAGAATGATAGGGTGGGAATGGTTAGTGGAGAGGCAGGTGTGTGGTATATATTTGAAGAATGTGTGCCAAGAATTACCAGCAGAAATATTTGTTTGAAACTACAGGGGCATTCAGATTCTTGTCTCCTTTCTGATGCACTCTGAGGATGAGTCACTTCCACTGGGAGACACAGCTTCTGAAAACAGCAAAAAACATATCGTATGTGTTAGGGTAGGGAAAAAAAGCTGAGAAGTACTGACCTAGGAAATGTTATTGAATTTGAAAAGAAATGGGAAAATGAATAAGGAAAGAATTACATGGACAGAGCACCTTATTTTGCACAGGGTTTCTTTGTGTAACAGATGCATGATATGTTGTCATGAAAATGAAGAACATTATCACTTTTGCAAATGCCATCAATCTTTAACAATCAAAAATTCGCTTGGCAAGAGTAGTGGTGCAGTATACAGAATTGTGGTTATTGTTACATTGTATTGTTTACTGTAAACCCAACCCAATATTGGTAAATATAGTGTAGCAGAAACTGAACTGTTGTGAGCTATCTGGGCATTCGTCCAAGATATCATTAAAAATACTGCCTCAGACTAATTTGGGTTTATGAATAATATTTTAACAGCTCAACTGAAATTGAGCCACATGGTGTAGCTTAAAAACACTGAATCCACAAGATAGTAAGAGTAGTGTAACTGTATACTACACACTCAATATTATATATTTGAGCAATAAATTTATATGTAATTTTGTATTAACCTTTAAGCCGTAAATGCCCACACACTTAATATGATGTTATTTTTGAAATTTACATAATGCTGTAGTTTTTAAATGAATTTTAATGTGTTATAGACTAAAAAATTAATTGATATAACAATCATACCTGAACAATAAGGAGAGGTTGCTAAAAAAGTGGAAATTCAACACAAATTTTGACATATGGTTCTGCACACAACTAGGGTTTACATTAGTATTTACTGTAAAGATGGAAGGAAATAAGTTGTTGGAAAAGTGAAATAACTTAATTTATTTGTTTTACCAATAAAAGAATTTTACTTTAAGAGCTTATTAATGTTTATCTATAAATTATTAAGTATAGAATGAGCAGTAAGGTTTTGATAAGTGAGATGATTAAAGAGAAAAATCCATATTTAGATATTTCTTTACCCCAAAAGATATGTCTTTTTCATTTTTTGCTGTTTTAATTAGTTTAAATTCTTTCTGAACATAAATGTATAAATTCCCATTGAAATTGTACAGGAAGGATTTATTTTCTTTCACTGTTAGTATATAAAATGTTTTTGCTGTGGAATGGAAAGATGTTCATTATTTAAAGAATGAATTTTACTTATTTCTCTTCTCAATAAAT
Source organism: Urocitellus parryii (assembly GCF_045843805.1). Taxonomy (NCBI): domain Eukaryota; kingdom Metazoa; phylum Chordata; class Mammalia; order Rodentia; family Sciuridae; genus Urocitellus; species Urocitellus parryii. The sequence goes on along the minus strand of NC_135531.1, from coordinate 65,124,576 downwards.
GTTTTATTCATTTTCCAGGTTAGCACTCTATGTATATGAATATCTGCTCCATGTAGGAGCTCAGAAATCGGCCCAAACATTTTTATCAGAGGTATGTTTTATATATTTTTTGTATTGCATTTTGATTTCTTATATAAATGAATGAAAAATATACTTTTAACAATTATTTGAAAAAATTGATTGTTATATATTATACAGTGAATGCTCAGTTATCAATATGTGTAATATAGTCTTTGTAGATTATATATAAGGATTTTTAGTATCCCCAAATGCCATTTCTGTGCCACTCATTAGCCTAGTCACCTTCCATGACAACCAATAATAAGAAAGAAAATTTGCTTAAAAAACCACCATACCTCTAGTTTTAATATTTTTTCATTTTTCACAATTTTGGAAAATGTGGTTTTTATTTGCTTTTATTTTGCATAGATAATAGTTCATTGCTTTAAAAATATTTTTAATCTCATTTTGATGACTTTTTAATCTTTCTCCTTTACTTTTTTCAGCTTTGAATTAAAACTTTCTCACACTGGTACATTTTCTTCAAACTGTATTATAATGAGGGATGACGAGGATATTGAGTTTTGTTATGTGGTAGGCACATAATATGCCAAAGTACATTACATATGTTACTTCTAATTCTTTATTTTATTAGAATTTTATAGTTATACATAGTGTTTGGGTTCATCTCTACAAATTCATAAATGCATGGAATTTGATCACAATTTATAATCCTCCCTTATCCCTTCCACTTTTCCTTCCAGTTCTCCTTTCCCTCTCCCGTATTTCTTCCTCTAATCTGCTACACTTCCTTTCACTTGTCTCTTGATTTATGTTTGGTTGGTTCTTTCCACCTATGCATAAAGGTGAAGTTCTCTGTGATATATTTACATATGCACATAACATGATTTAAAAAAAAATTAGTTGTAGGTGGACACAATACCTATGCACATAACATGATTTTTAAAAAAATTTAGTTGTAGGTGGACACGATACCTTTACAGATATATATATATATATATATAGTGCTGAGGATCCTACCACTGAGCTACAACCCCAGCTCACATAACATGACTTTTAAAGAATTCATTCTGCATTGCCTCCCCTTATCTATCCCTGCACACACACACACACACACACACACACACTCTCTCTCTCTCTCTCTCTTTGGCGGGGTGCAGGGTTCAGGGGATTGAACTCAGGGGCATTCAGCCACTGAGCCACATCCTCAACCCTGCTTTGTATTTTATTTAGAGACAGAGTCTCATTGAGTTGCTTAGTGCCTTTCTGTGGCTGAGTCTGTCTTTGAACTCATGATCCTCCTGCCTTAGCCTTCCAAGCCATTGGGTTTACAGGCATGTGCCACCAAGTCTGTCTCTTGATCTCCTTCTACATTACGGATTTTCCCTATATCTTTATGTTATACAATCCAGTGCTCCCCCTTTCTTTTATTTTACTCTAGCTTCTGCATATGAGAGCAAACATTTGACCTTTGAGTTTTGGACTTTGGCTTATTTCACTTAGCATGATATTCTCCATTTCTATCCTTTTACTAGCAGATGCCATAATTTCATTCTTCTTTATGGCTGAGTAGAACTTCATTTTGTGTGTGTGTGTGTGTGTGTGTGTGTGTGTATCTCACAGTACATATTTATATATATATATGTATATGCATTTATATATATATACATTTATATATATATACATTTATATATATATACATTTATATATATATATTTATATATATATACATTTATATATATATACATTTATATATATATATTTATATATATATACATTTATATATATATATATATTTATATATATATACATATATATATATATATTTATATATATACATTTATATATATATATATTTATATATATATATATATATAAAATCAATCACAGTTTTTTAATCCATTCATCTACTGATGGGTACCTGAGTTGATTCCGTAATTTATTTGTTGTGAATTGTGCTGCAATAAATTTTGAGTTGCTGTCATCATGGTAGCACTCCAATTTTAGATATTTTGGGAAAATATCAAGGAGTGGGATAACTGGGTCATATGGTGGTTCTATTTCTAGTTTTTTGAGGATTCTTTTTTTTTTTTTAAAGAGAGAGTGAGAGAGGAGAGAGAGTGAGAGAGAGAGAGAGAGAATTTTTAATATTTATTTTTTAGTTCTTGGCGGACACAACATCCTTGTTGGTATGTGGTGCTGAGGATCGAACCCGGGCCGCACGCATGCCAGGCGAGCGCGCTACCGCTTGAGCCACATCCCCAGCCCCTTTTGAGGATTCTTCATAGTGCTTTCCAGAGTGGTTGAATTAGTCTGCAGTCCTGCTAACAATGTATAAGTATACCTTTTCCTCCACAACATCACCTTCATTTATTATTGTTTGTATTCTTGATCATTGCTATTCTGACTGGAGTAAGAGAAAATCTTAATGTGTTTTCAGTTTGAATTTCCCTGATTGCTAAAGATGTTGAACATTTTTTTCATATGTTTGTTGGCTGTTTGTGTTTCTTCTTTTGAGAAGTTTCTACTTAGTTCTTTTGCCTATTTATTGATCAGGGTTTTTTTTTGATATTAAGGTTTTTGAATTCTTCATATATTCTGGGTATTAATCTCCAATTGGAGGAATATCTGGCCAAGATTTTCTCCCATTCTGTAGGATCTCTCTCGATGCTCTTAATTATTTTCTCTGCTGTACAGAAGCTTTTTAGTTTTATGGTATCTCACATATTGATTCTTGGTTTTGTTTTTTGTACTTTGGGGGTCTTGTTAAGGCACTCGGTGCCAGCACCTATATGATAAAGCATTAACCTTATGTTTTCTTCTATGTTGTAAGACTTCTGGTCTAATTCCTGAATCTTTGATACATTTTGATTTGAGTTTTGTGAAGGTTGAGAGATAAGGATCTAGTTTCATTTTCTACTCTATCCAGTTATCCTAGCACCATTTGTTAAAAAGATTGTCTTTTCTCCAAAATATATTTTTGGCATGCTTTTCAAATATCAGATGGCTTTTGGTATGTGGATTTGTCTCTGTGTCTTCTATGTTGCATTGGTCATTATGTCTATTTTTATGCCAATACTATGGTGTTTTTGATTTTGTTTTTACTAATGTTCTTTAGTATAATTTCAGATCAGGTATTATGAAGCCTCCTGCTTTGCTTTTCTTGCTTAGTATTGCTTTGGCTCTTCTGGGTTTCTTATTCTTCCAAATGAATTTAAGAATCATTTTTGCTAATTCTGTGAAGAATGTTATTGGCATTTTGATTGCATTGAATCTATATATTGCTTTTGGAGTATGGTCATTTTTATAATATTGACTCTGTCTATCTAGGAACATGGGATGTGTTTCCATATTTTAAGGTTTTCTTCAATTTCTTTTCCTATTTGTATCCAAAGTGATTTGGCAAGAAAAGGAAATCAAAGGGATACAAATAGGGAAAGAAAAAGACAAACTATCTTAGTCTGTTGACAGTATATCTAGAAAACCCGAAAAACTATACCAGAAGACTTCTAGAGTTATGAGTTTAGCAAAGTAGCAGGATACAAGATCAACTCCCATAAATCAATCGTTTTCCTATACTCCAACAGTTGATTCAGCTGAGGAAGAAATCAGGAAAACCATCCCATTACAATAATCTCAAAAAAATTAATACTTGGGAATTAAACTAACTAAGGAGATAAAGACCTTTACAATGAAAATTATTGAATACTGAGGAAAGAAATTGCATCTTTCTCTGGTTTTACTTCATATAATATATTTTGGAGTGTTCCTTTCCTTTCAATTTCATGAAATAATTTTAGAAAGACTGGTGCTAGTTCTTCTGTAAAAGTTTGGTATAACTCAGCTAAGAATCCATCTGTTTCTGGGCTTTTCTCTTTCAGGAGGCTTTTAATTGCTATTTCAATCTCATTATTTGATATTGGTCTGTTTGGGCTTTCTGTATCTTTATAATTCAATTTGAGCAGGTCATATGGGCTTAGAAATTTGTTAGTGTCTTCCAGATTTTCCAGTTTATTGGAATATAGATTTCAAAATAGATTCTGATAATTCTTTGGATTTCAGAAGGGTCTGTGGTGATATTTCCTTTTTCATATCTGTTCTTGTTGATTTGGGTCTTCACACTCTTTTCTTTTGGTTAGTTTGATTAAAGGTATGTCCACATTATTTATATTTTCAATGAACCAACTCTTTGTTACATTTATCCTATGTATTGATTTTTTATTCTCAATTTCATTGATTTTGGCTCTGATCTTAATTATTTCCTATATTCTCCTGATTTTGGAATTTGTTCTTTTTCTAGGGCCTTCAGGTGGAACATAATCTTATTTATTTGGGATCTCTCTAATTTTTTAATATAGGCATTCAGTGCTATAAATTTGCCTGTTAGAACTTCTTTCATAGTGTCCCAGGAATTTTGCTATGTTATATCTCTGTTCTTATTTATTTCTAAGAATTTCTTTATTTCTCATTTCTTTTTTGATACACCCTTAATTTAAGAGAATATTATTCAATCTCCATGTGTTTATGTAGTTTCTATTATTTTTCTTTTTAAAAGTTTTTGATGGTTCTTTTTAAACATTTGTTTATTTATACACAGTCCTGAGAATCAAACCCAGTGTCTCACACATGCTAGACAAGTGCTCTACCACTGAGCTCTACCACAAAGCTGCGGATTTGTAGCATCAGTCCATTATGATCTGATAAGATACATAGAATTATGTTGATTTTTTAAAAAAATAATTGCTAAGACTTGTTTTGTGGCCTAGAATATGATGTATTTTAGAAAAAGTTCCATGTGCAGCTGAGAAGAACATGAATTCAACAGTTTTGGGATGGAATAGTATAAAGATATATTAGGTCCATTTGATTTAGAGTATTATTTAGGTTGGAGATATCTTTATTAATTTTGTATTTTGATGGCCTGTCTGTTGGTAGTAAGGGTGTGTTGAAATTACCCAGTATTATTGTGTTGGAGTCTATGTGGGATTTATTCAGTTTCATGGAGTTTTTATTTTATTTAAAAAGTGTTTGAAAATTTAATTGGCTGTATTAACTTGTGGGGCATTGTGTAAGATCATTATCTCTTCTTGTTGGATAATTCCCTTTCTAGGTTGTAGTTGCATTCTTTGTCTTTTCAGATTAATATTTGCTTGAAATAGGCTTTGTCAGGTAAGAGAATAGCTACTCTGGCTTGTTTTAGTGGTCTGTATGCATGAAATATTTTTTGCCTTCCTTTTACCTGTGGATGTCTTTGCCTATAAGATGAGTCTCTTGTAAATAGCATACTGTTGGATCTTGTTTTTTGATCCATTCTGCTAATCTGTGACTTTTAGTTGGGGAGTTGAGACCATTAACATTCAACATTAGTATGGATATGTGTTTGTGGTTTCCTGCAATTTTGATATTTTGCTGTATTTTATCCTGTCTTGATTATCATTTGGTGGGTTATTACTTTACTGAACATCCTCTGGGAGCTTTGGGAATTGTCTTTTAGTTCCTTTGTGTGCAGTTTGAATATTCTTTATAATGCTGGATTGGTGCTTATAATTTCTTTTAGTTTATTTCTGTCATAGAAAGGTTTTATGTACCTCTGGAATTTGAAAGTGAACTTTGCTGTATATAATAACCATGTTTGGCAGTTACTTTCTTTTAGGGCTTGGATTTTCTCATTCCAGGCCCTTCTTGATTTTAGGATGTGGATTGAGAAACCAGAAGTGAGCTTTATTGGTTTGTCTTTAAATATGACCTGATGTTTCTCTCTTGCAGCTTTTAATATTCTTCCCTTATTTTCTACATTAGGCATTTTGACTATAATATGTTGTAATGAACTTTTCATTTAAATAGGTCTATTTAGAGTCCTGTAAGCCTCTTGTATTTAGATGTGTATCTGATTTCTGATATGGGAAAAGTTTTTTGTAACTATCTCATTGAAAATGTTCTTTATGTCTTTAGTTTGTATCTTCGTGTTTTCTATATCCCAGTGATTCTCAGGTTTGGTTTTTTTAATGTTGTCTCAGAGTTCTTGTATATTCTGGTCATAGTCTATATTTTTTCCCCTTTATTCATTCTGTGTACTCAAGATCATCTAGCCTGTCTTTAAGGTCTGAAATTCTGTCTTCAAGGGCTGAGGTTTTATTTTCTATGCATTCTAATATGTTAGTGATACCTTCAAGTGAAATTTTAATTTGATTAATCATGTCTTTCATTTCTAGGAGTTCTGCTTGGTTTCTTTTCATTGTTTCTATTTATTAATTAAAGTGGTCTTTCATCTCTTCTAATTGTGTTTGATTGTGCTAGCAGCTTGTGTTTGCCTGCTTATACCATAGAGTTTCTCTCATCTGGACTTTCCTCAGTGCTGTGTTCCTATAACTGCTCTCTTAATTCCTTCCTTAGGTCTTCTTTTAGATCACTGAACATTTTAATAGTTTTTTTATAATCTTTTGCTGGGATTTCATCCATCTCATTGTCAGTGGGATCCTTTGTTGGGGGATTGTGGATTTTGGGGAGAGATTTTGTTTGTCTGTTTCCTCATGTTTTCAGAGGTTTTCAACTTGCACATAAGTTGAGGTGGATTTCCCTACCTCTTTTTTTTTTTTTTGAGAGAGAGAGAGAATTTTTTAATATTTATTTTTTAGTTTTCCGTGGACACAACATTTTTGTTTGTATATGGTGCTGAGGATCGAACCAGGGCTGCATGCATGCCAGGCGAGCACATTACCGCTTGAGCCACATCCCCAGCCCTCCCTACCTCTTTATATGAATATCCTTTTGTGTGTAATTATCTTATTTATTCTGGGACTTCTCTCTTTTTTTGATGTGTGTAGATGCTACAGGGTGGGACCTGAAGTCCTTCTCAGATTTGTCCTTCTTGGTTTGGGGCTTTTGTCTCCTCATTTGAGTTGGAGTAATTTTATGACTGAGGAGGAGTAGACTGTGTGTGGATTGAGATTCACTGCTGCTTGATTGAGATGTGAGTATTTCTCAGCTGTGGGATCTCTACTCTGTGATTTTGAAGTGACCCAATCTCTTTCCAGCCCCTCTTAGAAGAAGCGGGGATCCAGGAGTGGCACTAATGTCAGCAACAGATGTACAACTTTATATTAAATGTCCTTTGACTGTGATAATATTTGCTGTCTCTTTGGGAAGCTGTACACCTAAGTTGTGTGCTTTGGTCTTGAGCCAGGTACAACTTGGAGTACCGCTTTCCTCTACTCTGCCATCTTCAAAATCCCCTCTAATTCCTTTAAGAAATTTACAAGGCATATTATTGCTGTTTTATTGATTAGAACAATATAACTCAGAGCATTTATATAACTGTGTCATAGTTACACAGCTTAGTGAATTATAGCCACTAGCTGTATATGAATTTTGAGCACTTGAAATATAACTAATGAAATTGATGAGTGCTATGTTTTAAAGTAAACATTACATTTTAAGGCTTATTTTGAACAAATAATATAAACTATCATCATTACTTTAAAAAAATTTGACCACATATTAATATTTTGGATATATTGAATAAAAATGTATTACTAAAATTAATTTTATCTTATTACTTAATATGGCTATTTAAAAATTTACAGTGACATAGGTGACTCTTATTTGTAGCCCATGTTTGTATTTCTATTGGACAGTGCTACTTGAAATCACATTTTGTCTAGTGATCTTATGAGTGTAGCCTCTACCACATCAGGGATACAAAGGCAACCCATTGCCCATAATGCCCCGAATGGCTTTCTTGAGATTAAGTTGCTCCCCGAACATAAAGTTAAGGAATAATCTTATTTCTAGTTTATGTGAATTAGCCAGCCCTATTTGGAAATTAGGAATTTTAGAGGTTTGATCTTAACATATCACTAATTAATAAATTAATTAATTAATGAAGATCTCTAAAACATTTTTTTTTCTGTTCAAGGGTTTGTATATAAATGTCATACTTTGGTATTTTATTTTACTAGACAATATTTTGGCAGTCTGTCTATTAAAGTCCAAATGAATGGATATTATTCTCTTACATTATAGAAAACTTACAATGTGTTTGGGAGTGGAGTGGTTTAATTAAAGGGACCAAAGAGGATTTCTTTTGTTATAGGATTTTTTACACACTTAAATATATATATGCAAATATGCATTATTTTATATTATTTAAACATATAAATGTTGAAAATATGTTCTCTTAAATTATCTGCATTTAAAGAGGGAAGCCTGGAGATAGATTTGTGATAACTCATTGCTGAGAACACCCAAGCATTTTTTTTTATTTCAGTTGGTTAAATTTTAATAGCTTGCTATTTCCTCCCTCACATTTTAAATTTCTGCAATATATAGCTGCTTGTGTTTACAGGTACCATAAAGTTTCTGTCATCTGGGCTTTCCTCAGTGGTATGTTCCTTCTGCCTAAGTTCTTTTCCCCTTCTCTTCTCAAAAACCTTAGAAATCCCTCTTCTTAGGTAGGCTTTCTTAGGCTCTTTTTCTAAGCTGATAGTGCATTTTGCCAGGACTGGTACATGAAGACCTTTACATACTATGCTAGGAAGTTTGCACTTTATCTTCTTGGTCAAATGGACATTTCAAAAATTTTAAAGTAAAAGAATAACAATGTCTATACTCTGATGTCTAGTGATCTTATTTCTTACAAATGGAGAGTTTAAAAAAGAGAATATAATATTTTAGAGCTCTATACACTACTTGCTCTGTCTTAATTTTTCTTGGATCATGTAGAAGTGTAAGGCTGCTTGTTGTAGAATAACTGATTAACCAGTTTAGCCTTGCAGGGCTCTCTTGTCTCCCTAGATTCTCCCTAGTCTATTCCCAGGTTTTTAACCTCATTCAGAACTGTTACACAAAGAACTTAAAATAGAAAGACATACTTATTTGTATTGATTATTGTGGTAAAAAGGAAATGATTGAAATGACACCAATTATTTAGAAATCAAATGTTCTCACTCTGGTTCAAGGAAAGGTAGAATACTTCTTTCAACTTTGACATTCTCCCTCAGGATATGAATAAATGTGATGTTTAATGAGCTCCTCTAACTGAGGATTTACTGTTTCTTTTACTTGTATGGACTGGCTCTTTGTTATGGGTGAAGTTGTGAGAAGTTCAAATTGGAAATCCAGGCATCATCTCAACACGCAAGATGTGATTCTCTATAGCCTGATCTTTCACTTGGGCTTAGCCTTTCTAGAAGTGCCCTTGACTTAGTCAGTCAGAAATTGGAATGTTCTTGATGGGTTTTGTTATTGGTTAGAAGAGTGGAGGACATAATTATTATTAGCTCAGCTTTTTTTCTTAATTAAAAAAAGATAGCATTGAACTAACAGTAGAAATCAAATCATTTCTCCGAATTTCACTCTTTTGATGTTTTCTTTGATTTATGAAAGGTTTTAAATCACTACCTGTATCCTAAATATAGTTTGTCTGACTTTTCATTTTCTTACCCCTAGGGAGAGACTCAATTTTTTTTAAAGAAATATGCTCAACACAGAGACCTTCTTCTGCTTTATTAACTTTCAACATTCAGAAACTAAAAAAAGAGTGTAAGAAATCTTCCCAATTTTATATCAACTTGTTTCGTAACTTTGAATTCATTAGGAGCTATGTTTTTTTCCTAGTTATATTGTTTTCTTTTTTGTAATTTATTTTTTTATTTTGCAGTGCTGGGGATCAAACCTGGGGCCTTGATCATGCTAAGCAAGTGCTCTACCACTGAACCATATCCACAGCCCTAATTATATTGTTTTAATACACAAAGAATCCATGTTTGTTGCTGAAATTTTGCATGGTATTTATGCTACAGAATGAGGTTGAATAGCCTTAACAAATAAAATTAAGAATTGGAATGTTGAAGAGATTATAGATTCTTTCTTTACCTTCATTTTCTTTTACTTGTTTATGATACATTACTGTCCCTTTTTTGTCATAAATTAATCACATTTGCCTGAAATAGAAACTTAAAAACATCTACTAGATTGGTTCTTCAGATTGTATTAGGATTGCTAAGGTATTGAACACCATAGAGTCCAAAAGTCTGTTCTGTCTTTCACCTATATGAAAAGAGTAAATAAAGTTATTATTTCTAAACTTGTTTCTTCAACTTGAATTTGGAGGCAATAGAGTGTACTGTGTAAGAGTAATACCTTTGGGTCAGACTTTCTGGATTTGAATTATATTTTAAATTTTTCTTACTAACTTGTTTTTCTTAATTATAGAAAGAAGATAATCATAATAATGCTTCTGAATTATGCTAAGGTTTAAATGAATTAATGTACATTAATTGCTTAGCATAGTTCCTGGCAGATAGTAAATGCCCCAAAGTGTTATTTTTTAAAATTTGTGACTGATATTTTTCTGTCTAGTGTAGTTTCTTTCTTTTTTTAGAGTCAAGTGTAAATATATATCCTATCCATACATGTATGCACCACCTATCATTTGGATGGCCCACAGTCTTCCTACCTTTTGATATTATCCTTTCTATCAAAATGGCTTCTGCCCTAGTCCCTAATATTGTAGGCTGTCAAGTTTTCTCCAACTTCTCTGAGCCTTACTTGGAGGTACTTGGGGTTCTCTTGTTACAATTTCTTGTTCTTGTTGAGTATTATGTTTCCATTCTGCTACTCCCTCTTAAGGCTAATCCCTTTTTTATGTCTGAAATTTTGTTTCCTTCATAACTTCAAAGCTCTATTATCTCACTGCTCTTGTATATAAAGGATTCTTATAGAAGGTCAGGGGATAACTGAAAAAAAATTAAGCATTGTATGGGTAACAGCATTAGCTTGAATATTAGACACAACTCATATTAATTTTTTTGATATTGCCACAAAGAGTTTCTCACTAGCTATTTTCCTGTGGAGGCAATTTGCCTCTAATCTTATTGACACCTTGAAACTTCTCCCATTTTCTCTTTTTCTGAATCCCCCTGGATACCCAAAAGTTCTTTCTGAGATATCATTATCAGCCTCCTAAATTCTTATGTAAAGAATAATAAGAATTATGTAGAATAACAAGTGTTACTTAGCTCTTTGTTGCTGTGACCTGACAGAACAACTGAGAGGAGGAAAGGTTTATTTTGAGCTCATACTTTCAGAGATTTAGTCCATGGTCAGCAGACTTAAATGCTTTGGGCCCAAAGTGAGGCAGAACATGATGGCAGAAGGGCGTGGTGGAAAAATGATACTCTGTTCAAGGTAGCTGGGAAGCAGGGAGCAGGTTTTATTGATTGATTGATTGATTGATTGATTGATTGATTTTGGTACCAGGGATTGAACCCAGGGGCATTTAACAACTAAGCCACATCCCCAACCCTTATTTTTAAAAATTTTTATATTTTGAGACAGCCCTAAGTTTTAAGTTGCTTTCCTCTCATACTATTCTTGAGGCTGGCTTTGAATTTGCAATCCTCCCGCCTCAGCCTTTTGAACCACTGGGATTATAGATGTGTGCCACAATGCTTGGCAGAAGATAAACCCTTTTAGGGCATGCCCCCAGTGACTCATCTGTTATATTTACCATACTGTCTGTCCATTCAAACTAGAGTAAACGGATTAGATTACAGTCTCATAACCTAATCATTTCAGCTTTGAATATTCCTATATTGACATTGGAGCTTTTGGGGGTCACCTCATAATTCAGCTCATAACATTGAGTATTTGTTTAGCTTTTTATAATTCTTTCCTCTCATACTATTCCTACAGACCTCTGTTTTTATGGATCAAAGAATAAAACCAAAAAAGAAAACAAAAATAAAAAAGGATTCATTATGGAGTTTTCCCTGTAAAAAAACATTTTCCTTTAAGAGGGTGTCTTCTTTCCTTCTGAAGCAAACAGCACTGCCCAGTGAAACTTTCTGTAATTATGGAAGTGATACTTGCTTTCTAATAAGGTCCCTATTAATTTTAGGTAACTGTTTAGTACTTGGCATGTGGCTGGTGCAAATAAGGAATATTAAGTTAACAATTTTAAATTATGGAAGCCACATGTGAATAATAGGTATTATGTTAAATAACTCAGTTTTAGATTATCTACTTTAAAGTATAGTCAGAATTCTTTTCCTGTTAAACTTATATTGATTTTAATTTTTGAATTGAGATATAAAATATTTTACTTAAATTTTATTTTTTAATTTACATTTAGTTTAGTGTGTAGATGTACTCATACATGGAATATTTTAGAAAATCTGTGGGAATGTAAGGTTGTATCTAAGTTAGAAATCTTAGCAAACTTATCTTGGAACAAATTTGTATATAGGTATACAGAGTCTTCTTTATCCTTTTATGGTAGTAAAAGGATTTCTGAATATTCATTCAAATTCAAAAACTATTGTGAAGGATTCAGCAATACTTTGAAAAGTTTGGATCCCATGAGTTTCTAACCTGCTACTGTGCTGTTAGAGATGTTGTTGAAATGAGTTTGGATCTGCCAAAAAGTACTATATTGACAGGGCCAGAACTGCCAAAAAGTGCAGCAGCAACAAAAGCTTCACTTTTGAAGCCAGAGAAAGGAAGTTTCTCTTCTTCCTCCTGACTTTTGATCTCCTGCTAGTGTCTCCTGATGTCAGAATTTAACAGGAAGCCAGTTGGTAAGGAGAATAAGAAATATAATTTCCAGAATCCCAGCTCTAAGTATAGAATGGAGTGTACAGAAAGGTGGATGTGGAGGTGAGACACAATACATAAATTATTAGTAGCAGCATACCTCTCCAGAAGCAAATAAAGATGAAAAGTTAAGCAAATGTGTTTGCTTAACTTTTGTGTGCACAAGTGAGCACACCTATTTATGTTTGTATCATTTTTTTTCTTTGCACAGATGTTAGTTTATAATACACATTGTTCTAACTTTTGATTGTTTTGTTTCTTGTTAGATTTTAGAAATTGTTTTATATTGATTCATTAAATGTCACAATTCTCCTTTTATGGTCATAGAATATTTCATTCTATGAAATGTGCTGTGATATATTTCATCAAGCCCCTACTGATGGAAATTAGGTTATATCCTGTCCTTCACAATTATAAATAATGCTTTAATGAACTCTTTCATATATATGAAAAAATACATATGTACATATATAAATGTAACGCATCTGACTATATTTATATATGATAGGATAAATTACTAGAATAATTGCCATATCAGATAATATATAATTTATAATTACCTTGAGGCATATTTGCCTTCAATATATCTTGTTCATGATTCAGTGTTTGGTCTGAGTAGAAATGCTGAAAATGCTAGATCTTTTGATAGAGACAGCATAATTATAGAAAAGAACTCTAATGCAGAAATATGACAGATGAAGGGGTCTCAAGATGTATATAAAAGTCACAAGAGAATACAGCCTGTAGCTGGTCCAATGATAGAAGGAAGAGAGGTTGATAGTTCAACAGGAAATAGCCTTTTGGGGGAGGAAATACACATTGGGATTGCTATAATGGAAAAAGAAAAACTGGATAATGGGGGAGAACTTGTTGGCATAGATGCCACTCAAACATTTAACTAAGCCTGAAGTCTATGAAGCAGTACAACAGAAAATACCTCTTCATAAATAATAGGAAAATTATTTTGAAGGGCTGGGGATGTGGCTCAAGTGGTAACACACTTGCAGGGCACTGGGTTCGATCCTCAGCACCACACAGAAATAAAAATAAAGATGTTGTGTCCACCAAAAACTGAAAAATAAATATAAATAAATAAATATAAATATAAAAAAAATCTCTCTCTCTCTCTCTGTCTCTCTCTCTCTCTCTCTCTCAAAAATTGTTTCTGAAATGACAATTGGCATTTAGGAGTATTTTTTGTCTATTTTTCAATACTACCAATCATCAATGCATGTTTGTTAAAAAAATAACTACAGATGAGTAAAATTTTAAAATGGAACTAACTCTCTGTTATCCTTTTTTAGAAAATAATGGTAAATTTACATTCATCCAATTGTACACACACGCATCAAAACTTAGAATCACTATTGGTGAATGTTTCTCAGATTTTTTCTAATTTCCATTTTTTCTAAGAATGCTTCAATAAATGTGGCTTAGTTTTCTACAGGGCAGGGTTAAACTTGTTTTGAGTACCATTTCATGCTTTCTGTAAACAAGTAATACCTAGAACAGCGATTTATTTGGAGGCATCAATACCATTTGCTATAGAAACATATTTCTATGTAGACCCATCTCTTCTTTGCAAATACTTAAAGCATAGCTTTACTTGTTTTTCATTCAATAACTATAAAAGGATGGCTTTTCTGTTCAATATGATGGATCAATGTTCTAGCTGCTCCTGGCACAGATTTGTAATTTAAGGTGAAAAAGATGAATTCTACTCACTATATAGTAAAAAAAAAATGTTATGAGGCAGAAAGCAATGATGAATGTGAAGCATTTTGAGTTTCTTTTAAGGAATAATAATATGTAATAATTTAAAAATACACACGGATTGTCTTCAGACTTCCTCACATAAAAGACGATATCAAATATAAAGCATACAGGTAGTTTCTTAGAATATTTTATCTCCTGAAATAGCTGAAGTCATCTCACATTCTTCTTTTAATTAAAAGCAGTAATTAATTAGCAGTATTTGCTTTATTTTATTAGTATATTACGCAAAGTCAAAATGAACTGAGATGAAATATAAGAACACTGCTTTGAAAAACTTTGTGTTCATATGATTAGGTTGATTTCAGTGATAAGGAATATTAGTGTGTGGGAGATGCATTTGTGAGGTCCCATTCTTATGCCCTTTCAGTGAGATATAAGTTAATGTAAGGCAAAAGATTAAGAGAAGAATGAGACAGGGTTTGACTAAATTATACTTTCATCAGGACAGCAGAGTTTTATTTCTCTTAAGTTTTAATTTTAGTCAGCTTTTTTTCTGCTTTGACCAAAAGACCTGACAAGAACAATTTTAAGAAGGAAAAGTTTATTTTGGTGCTTACAGTTTCAGAGGTCTCAGTCTATAGACAGCCAGCTCCATTCTTCAGAACTCAAGGCCAGGCAAGAACATCATGGTGGAAGAGTGTGGTAGAGTCAAGCAGCTGAAGACACTGTACCAAGAAGCAGAGAGAGCAAGCTCTGCTCAATAGGACAAAATATATTCCCCAAAGGCACGCCCCCAGGGACCCACCTCCTCTAGCCAAACCCTACCATACCAGCCCACAGTTACCACTCAGTTAATCCCTATCAAGGGATTAATTCATGGATTGGGTTAAAACTCTCATAACTCAATCATTTCACCTCTAAACCTTCTTGCATTGCCTCACACATGAGCTTTTGGGGGACACCTTGCATCCAAACCATAACAAATCTCACTAAGTATTGTTACTTATTTTTAGGAACCAATAAGACACTGTGTTAATCAACTAAAATAATCAAATAAAAAAAATTGAAATATATGTACAAGGTGACATATGTACAAATATTTGTGTTATTTTTAAGGAGAATTCAAATTAGGGTCTGACTTATATAACATGTCCTAGTTTATTGTTCATATTTAGTATTTCTAACTTCATTAATTACTGGAAATTCTTAATTTAAGAAAAGGGAAATTGCATGGTAATGGAGGGAGACCCTCATTGTTATACAAAATTACACATAAGAGGTTGTGAGGGGAACGGGAAAATAAACAAGGAGAGAAATGAAATACAGTAGATGGGGTAGAGAGAGAAGATGGGAGGGGAGGGGAGGAGGGATAGTAGAGGATAGGAAAGGTAGCAGAATACAACAGTTACTAATAGGGCATTATGTAAAAATGTGGATGTGTAACAGATGTGATTCTGCAATCTGTATTTGTGGTAAAAATGGGAGTTCATAACCAACTTGAATCTAATGTATGAAACGTGATATGTCAAGAGCTTTGTAATGTTTTGAACAACCAATAAAAAAATTTAATACTCTTAAAATGGTTATCACATTTCTAATCTTTGGAAAAAGTTTGTATTTTGAGAACAAATTACTTGTCTACTTCAAAGTTCTCAGTCCATTATATTTATGTAATTAAGAACTCTAAAAAATGCTTCAATGATAGTAATGGTACTTAAGGCTTTGATCTCTTCCTTTAAGTTGCCACCCCTCCCCAATTAGGGCCACTTTTTGAGTTTATTTTATGTTTTACAATTTTGATTTTTTAAAGTCCTTTGGGGATAAAATAACTGAGTTATTTCATAGTAGATGATATAAAGAATTGGTTGACTTTTTTTTGAAATATATGGTTATATTTGTTTACTTTTTCAAAATGTTAAGGACCTTTGAACAAATTGTGCTGCTTGGGGTATTGTTAAACCACTTTTTATTATTTTAACTAAAAAAAACAAGGAACATACTTATACACAGAGTTTATTGTGAGGCATTTCTGGATCTTATTATTTAAAACTATGAACTAACTTCATTATTTTCCTCTGCCCCTTTACTGCTTTTTCTCCCCCTGTACCATTTGTAATCTTCTAGTATAAACACAATTTGCCCCCTCCCCCTTTTAATTAGTTTATGATCTACCTTCCTACAAAGCATAATCCTGAAGAAAGGGATTTTTATTGTTTGTGTTCACTGCTATCCACTGCTTTGAAAAGATACCATATAAATGCCCATACAGATTTCAAAATTCCAAATTTACTTTGTAAAACATACTTAGTCTGAATTTTTAATTTTTGAGAGATATTGACTTTATTTTAAATTTTTGTAATGGCGAACTCAAAGTCATCTGAAATATAAATACTTGTAAAGTTAATATCACCTTGTATTTTTTTAAAAAACTCTTACTTCATTCATAACCTATAAAATTAGAAATTTGTTTTAAAATGCAATCCTTAAGGTATAACTTAGTCTACATATTAAGCCCAGTCTCTTGAAAATTCCTCAGTCAGTGGTGATAACTGATGTTCATATTGATGATTTTGATATGCCTTAAAATCCTGAAATGCCTTTTGATTCACCAAAGGGAAGGAAGGAACAATGGAAGGCAGGCAGGCAGGCAGACTTCAAAAGTTAAGTTCTCCTAGAGAACATTATATTAAGCGAAATAAGTCAGGCATAGAAAAACAAATACTACATGTCCTCACTTATATATGGAAGCTAAAAAAAAAGTTGATCTGGTAGAAGTAGTGAGCCTGGATGGGTGTAGGGAAGGCAAGGATGGAGAGAGGATGGTTAATAGGTACAAGGGTGCAGTTGGACAAGAGGAACAACTTCTAATGTTCTAAAGCACAGTAGGATAACTACAGTTGACAACAATTAATTGGATATTTCAAAATAGCTAGTAGAAAGTATTTTGAATGTTTCCAACACAAAGAAATGATAAATGTTTGATGTGAAATGTAATACCAGTTATCATGATCTTACCATTACATGCTATATACATCAATTGAATAGCACACTGTATTACATAAGTATGCAATTACCTTGTGTCAATTTATTTTTTTTTAAAACTGGGTTCTCTTTAGATTGATTTCCTTTTTGTCATCTGAATACATGGTAAATCAACTAAATAGAACACAAATTCCAAAATTTTTAAAATAAATAACAGCTTAATTTGTTTAAATGATTAACGTTTTACTGCTTCCATTTATATCAGAAGCATAGAAAAATTTTCCTTAGTTTCAACTCTAATTGCTGTTTTTCCTAGTTGTACATATGATTTCCACCAAGGTATTTTATACTGTTTTGTTGAGTAAGTAAAAATTGTTTGGCACGTATCTAAATACTTGAATATTTATCACTGGAGTTTTGTGAGTACTGGTGACACTGATGCTGGAGTAAATTTTTATAGCATTGCTTTTCTAGGTAAAAGAAAAAATAACCACAGTAGCTAACAGTTATCAGGCATTTACTGTGTCAGTTACTCTAAGTGATTTTCATGTACTAACCAGTTTATTCCTTACAGCAACCCTTGGAAGTAGGTAACTACTATTATCCCTTTTTATAGATGAGGAAGTGGAGGCACAGAAGACTTAAGTAACTTCCCTCAGTTCAGACAGCTAATATATATGAAAGCTAAATTTATGCCCATGCCTAATTCTGCTTAAAGGAATATATTTTTAGTATTTTATTTTATAGGGGGCCATGGGTGGTGGTATATCAACCAAGATACAGATATACTAATTAAAAGAACATTAAATGTTTCAACAGAGAGAATATAATATGGGGAAATACAGGTTTAAGAAAACAAGGAACTGCAGAATGTATGAAGTTATATAAATCAATAATTGCCACAAGTAAGCAATAGGGCTGATGGATCAAAAGAAAGAAGCGTGGTTATCAGAATATTAGAGGGAAAACCTCCACAGCTGAGTCTTAAACTTCTAAGGAAAGACAACTTTCTGGCTATAAGGCCCCACTGAGCTTATGAGGTACCAAGCATCTCAAATTGCACAGAAAGATGGATTTGGAGTTGAGAGAAGAGCCTAATAACTTGTATAATGGGAAGCAAATTCAGGGAAATAATGGCAACATCTTCTCTCATAGACTAATTCAGTTTACAAATCATTATGTAAAATCAGTACTTGAAAAACTCCAGCAAAGAATAATGTGAAAAAAGATGAAAAACATTAAATTTACCTTTTAAAATGGGAAAAATAGGGGCTGGGGTTGTGACTCGGTAGTGGAGAGCTCGCCCAGCACATGTGAGGCCCTGGGTTCTATCCTCATCACCACATAAAAGATGAGTAAATGAAATAGAGAGATTGTGTTCAATTACAACTAAAAAATAACAAAATGGGAAAAATATTGTTTTGTATTATGTATGGGAAAAAGTATTAGTAAATTATTTAATATCTTTTTTATTCATTTTAGATAAGATGGGAAAAAAACATCACATTGGGGGAACCACCAGGATTCTTACATTCTTGGTGGTGGTAAGTATCTTTTATTCCATTTTTACTACATTGATAATGCATTTCAGTAGACTTGCACTATACTTATTTATATTTAATGCTTCTCTTTTAATTTTTACTTTCTAAAATTGTTATTTGAAAGTCAGCACTTTTAAAAGCAAAACTCAAAACTAGCGTTAGTGTTTTTTGACTTAAAGATGTTACTATTTAGTCAAGATGGAATTGAAACGACTATGTGGAATCTCCAACTGTAAGTATGATTATTGTATTTGTTTGTTAGGACTGCCATAACAAAATATCAGAGAACAAATGGCTTATACACAGCCAGAAGGACAGAAGTCTAAGATCAAGGTGCTAGAATGACTGGTTTCTGATGAGGGCCCTCTCTTAGGCTTGTAGACAGTCACCTTCTCACTATGACTTTACATTATAGGGGGAGAGAAAGAAAGAAAGCTTTTTGTGTCTCTTCTTAGAAGGGCACTAATCCCACAATGAGGGTCATACCTTTGTGACCACAACCAAATGTAATTATCCTCCAAAGGTCCACTTCAAAATGAATTTGAAAGTTAGGACTTCAACACATGAATTTGGAGGAGGTATACAATTCAGTCCATAGAAGATTTCCTCTTTTTACTTGCAGTGGCAAATGAGGATTGTACTTTTTTTGATTCTCTGCTCACTGACTATGTATAAGGTTGCTGTCTGTGAAGAGGCCTTTTAAATTGTCATAATGCTAGACCACTTCATAAGCTTCAGAACACCATTCCTGTTTCTTCCTTGAAGCCTCACTTTTCCTCTTGAGAATTGGAAATGGGAGATAATAATTTGATTGGCTAACCCTATTCCAAAATAACAGCCATCCATCAAATGGAAAATTTCTAAGAACAAGAGGGGAATAAATTACAAATAAACAGGCACTGAAACAAATTTATCTTCATTTTCTCAAGATGTAAAAGCATATTCATGAGAAATGGTTTTCTGATAAAGTGCTAAGCAGATACTGAACTATTCATATGTATTTTTGTTTCTTGTTTGTTTTGAAGACCACAATTTTATATTTCTTTACATTTCTGCCATATGGGTGGTAACTTTTAAGTTTCATTTATTCATATGCTTTGAACAAATTTCTCTTTGCAAACTTAGTAAAATTTATTTATTGCATACTGTCAACAAATACTTATCGAATGCCTTGTATGTATCAGGTGCTATATGAGGTACTGTGGGCACACCAGTGAATAAAATGGGTACACATCCTTCCCCTATTGTTGATGACAATCTATTGAGGAAAACAAATAGCTCAATAAGCATAAGAAAGAAATGTTTTATGGGATGTGCAAAATACCATCTAGCACATACTGAATACATTTCGCCTGGAGAAGCTTTTATCTAAGCCAAGATTTTAAGTGTATAGGGAGTTACCCAAAGAGACATAAAGAGATAAAGAAGAGGAATTTTCTAGGTCAATCCTATGATGTTTGAAGAGGAGGGGTAGGCAGAAAGAGTATAGCATGTAGAAAGAATGGAAAGAATTTCAGTGTATTGGAAATTGAGGTGATAGATGATTAGGGATGAGTCTGGAGAGAGAAACTGGGAGTTTGAATTTACTTATAAAGATAATCCATTCAGGTAAGTTTTTCAGCAGGAGAGTATTCATCTTAGAGTAATGTATCTTAACAATATCATTGTAGTTATATAGAGTAGAAAATGGATGGAACATGAATCAATCCAGAAGTAGAGAAGTACTTAGAAAGCTATTTCAGTGAGAAGAGAATGGATACCTCAGCTAGTGTATAATCAATGAGTAGCAAGAGAAGTGGAAGGATGTGGAAGATGTAAGTGTTGAAGTAGCATTGACAGGATTTGGTGAAAAGTTCAGCTTTGTGGGGATGCTGGAAGTACATGGCATCCTGGTGGAGATTTGATTTAGGCAGCTGGTTAGGTATATCTGATATGTAAAAGAAAGAAAGATGGGTAAATGGTATTTCCCATGTGTGAGGAGAAAAAATGGATTTTGTATAGAAAATTTGCATACTTAACATTTAAGAGGTGAGGAGGAAGAATAGGCTACAAAGGAGACCGAAGACACAACTAAAGAGGTAGGAAGAAAACCAGGATAGTGTACCATCAGAGATAGCAACAATAAGGGAGGATTTTGAGAAAGAAAAAAATGTTTAAAAATGTCAACTGTAGCTGAAAGGTAGAATAATAGGAGTGGATATGTCCTTTCTGGACTTAGTGAAAAGATTATTGTTGACTTGTGCAAAATGAGAAATGAGGGCTGAGGTTGTAGCTCAGTGGCAGAGAGCTTGCCTAGCACGTGTGAGGAGAAAAAAGAAAAAGAAAGAAAAGAAGAAAAAAATTTAAAAGTGTCAACTCTGCAACTCTGGCTAAAAGGTACAATAACAGGAGAAGCATTTCCTGTTTATTGCCTTGTACATTAATCTCTCAGCGTCTTCTTTAAAAGAAGAGAACAAAAATTCTTTTCTAGTGCCATGAATGTGGTTACTTAGTACATTATTTAATGCCATCATCTTTTTAATCTCCTGAAAGCATTCCTTACTAGAAGTCCTGTGGTGAATCGCACATGGTCAGTTGTGGTTGTGGGTTTCCCCTGTTTGTCTCACGTACATGTGGCAGGAGCAGGTGCAATTGTTTGGTTGAGAATTCTTCCTGTATTTAGAACAACGGTTCATTACAGTTAAGCATCATCATAAGTGCTGTGTTTGGGGGTTTTAGGACTGATCTCTTATATGATATTATAAAAGTCAAATTTTCATTTTTACAGTATGTTTTGATGATATCTAGATCTTCACTATAAATTCTTAGCTATTTTCTGATAGTCATTGAGTCTCTTCACCTATTAATACCTTTATACTCTGTAAGTTTTGAATTAGCTTCACAAAGTGGCATAAAAAGCATCTGAGACTTGTATTCCTGTTGGATCAGGGTTAACAGTGAGAATTTTAAGTTTTGTGTTATAGCATTAATTTTTTTTCTTGTACCTATTTCTCTTTTACTACCTTTCTTGTGAATATAACCTAGTCTCATACAATAGATAGTTGGTAATAAATTATTGAATTTATAGATGGGTGATAATAAATTAAAGATATTTTTTGCATCTGCTTGACTAGCTTTTTTTTGGTTACCAGTTGTCAGAAGGTGCATATAAAAATCTTACCAGTTGGGCTGGGATTGTGGCTCAGCGGTAGAGCGTGTGCCTAGCACAGGCAGAACCCGGATTCAATTCTTAGCACCACATAAAAATTTTAAAAAGGCACGGTGTTGTGTCCATCTACAAAAAATATTTCTCCCTCCCCCTCCCTCCCTCCCTCCCTCCCTCTCTCTCTCTCTCTCTCTCTCTCTCTCTCTCTCTCTCTCTCTCTCTCTCTCCTTTCTCCTCTAAAAAAAATAAAATAAAATCTTACCAGAGCTTTTACTTTTTACTTTTTTTGATGGCTCTTGGATTCAGGGGAGTCCTTCCTGTATGGCTTTGATGTTTAAAGTAACTAATTCTTACTTAGTTGGATATATCAAAAAATTCTAAATAATTAGCACATAAATATTTCCAGTCTATATTTGTTCAGCTTAAATCTAGCACATGTACAGTGTATAGGAATTGTATTTTCAATGTTTTTAGTTTTCTTCCCTAAAACTATTAACACACTCTTTCAGGTACCTAGTTCAGCTATATAAATAAATGATTCTTAATAATTTTGAGGTCAGGGGCTCCTCTGAGAAATGATGAAAGCTTTGGATCCACTGTTCTAGAAAAATGCCCAAATCCTAAACTGTCCTGATCATTTTGTACAGTCAAGTCATTACTATAGGTTCTGAATCCAGTAGAAGCCTAACCTTTTAACCCTCTACTTTTTTTTTGGTTATGGGGAGGGTACCGGGGATTGAACTCTGGGACACTCAACCACTGAGCCACATCCCCAGCCCTATTTTGTATTTTATTTAAATATAGAGTCTCACTGAGTTGCTTAGCACCTCACTTTTGCTGAGGCTGGCTTTGAACTCAAGAGTCTCCTGTCTCAGCCTCCTGAGCCACTGGGATTACAAGCATGTGCCACTGTGCCTGGCTAAGCCTCCACTCTTTAGAACTGGGCTTCATAATCTGTGATCTAGGTTAGGAATTCAGGACCATAATAATGGTTGACTTTTTACACCTACTAGGAAAGCTGTTGCTGTTGTTGAGGTTTAGATGATTAGGATGGCATGTATTCTTTAGGAACTTACTGGTTGCCCAGTTGTTCAAACTAAGACTATTTATGGACCAATTTTGTTACTTCTTCTATTTTTTACAGAATATTTGAATTTGGAATTGTCCCATTATTTAAGCCTCCTCACTGAATATTTACAAAGTACAAAACTATGCTGCCCTCAAGACAATTAGTAATAGGAGAGAAAAACAATGAAAAGTATTATAATAGAAGTACATACTAGTTATGAAACCAATACAAAAGCAATTTTAAAAAGAGTTAGAAAATACTTCAAAAAGTGAATCTAAGCAGATATGAAAGTTGAATAAGGAAAAGGTATTTTGGGTGGGGAATAGCTAGTATAAAATCCCAAAAGGGGGGTGATCATGTATTTAAGGAGTAACAGTTTGAAGCAATTGATCTATAGGTGCAGTACTAGGAAAAGATGGAATCTAAAGCTAGAGACAAAAGCAGGGGCCAGGTTAAAAAGTCCTTGGATACATCAAGGATTTTGGACTACAAACAGAGATTATAAACAAGGTGTATGATATTATAAGATTTGTGCTTTTAGATACTCACTTGGCATCAACATCGAGTTGGATTGAAGAGGATTGACAACAGAGGTGGAGACCAGTTTATAAGATGCTTATAATTGTCCATTGTAAAGGTAATAATGTGAGAGATCTCAGATAACAATGTGTCAAATAGTTTAGAGGTGAACAAGGAGCTCCCAAGTTTTCAATTTGATTGATAGGATAGACATTGAGGCTGTTCACTGAGTGAAGGAATATAGGGAGAACAACAGGCTTAGCTTTGGAGAAGACTGTGTTTTAGCTTGAACAGGCTATATTTTGAGATATTCAGATAAAATTGCCCTACAAAAATCCAGAGATCGTGGTCTGTATCTCAGAAAGGGCTACATAATTGTTTGGGACTTAACAGCACAGAGTGTACAGCAGATGAGGAATTCATAGATTAAAATGCCTAGTGGAACAAAGAAGAGCAGAGCCTGGGTTGGAAATCTGGGAAAAATCAACATTTAAGCATGGTGGATAAAGAGGAATCTTTAGGAAAAGCAAATGGAGAGGAACATGAGTAATCAGGAGAGAAAAGGTATAGATACAGAAAAGGAATTCCCGGAAGAGAGCATTGATCAGTTAAATTTATTCCTCAGCAAGTGTAAATAAAAACAAACAACAAACAAAAAAGTCTAAAGGTTTTTCTGAATTGGAAAGTAAGGTGAACTTTGGTTGTCTAGTGGAGAAGAGTCTCAGAAGAGTGGTGAACATGAAATTTAGAAGGTTGTTTTAACTCGTGTTTTCAGCTGCAGCATGGCCAAGAGTAGTCAAGTGTGTGACAGCATGTGTAGTTTCTCAGGTCCTATGCAGAGCGGTACTTAATAGTTTTGTTTTAAAAATAGAATAGATTTGAATGAGCTGGTGGTCATGGCAGTACTACTTGGGAGGATGAGGCCAGATGTAAAACTGAGGCCAGCCTGGGCAACTTAGTCAGACCCTGTCCCAAACTAAAAGTTAAAAAAGGCTGAGCATGTAGCTCAGTGGTGGATTGCTTGCCTAGCTTGTATGAGGCCCTGGGTTCAAGCCCCAGTAGCCTGGGTGGGAGTTGGGGAATAGAATAGATTTGAGCATGTGTATAGATTGAGGTGAAAAATCAGTAAAAGGTTGGAAAGGGTTGAAGATGTAGGAAAGAGAGAGAGAGATATACATGTACAAAGAAGGAGAATAAAATGCAAGAGATATGAGAACCAAATGCTTTGGAGAGGAGGAGGGGAATTTCTACTTTTAGTATGAAATAGAGGAAAGTAGGTGATTTTACTTACTGGAGCTGTTCCCTCTTCTTTCTGATGTGATTTCCCTAATCACTTTTTTCTTTTCTGGTTTGTACCATACCCAGTGCTACAGAATTTCCCATGCTTCAGTTCATTTCCTTTACTTGGATCAAAGATTACATATTCTAGTGGACCAGATGACCAACTCCAATGCTATTGTTTGAAATTGATATCCTTTGAAAACTTACTTTCTATTTGTATTCTTCAATAAAAGTTTCTAGTTTGTCTATAATTTAAAAACTAAAAATGACAAGAAACTTCTTTCTTCTAAGGTTAATATTCTTTTCAACTTGTGGAATTAAAAACATATATAGACTTTCCAAACTTCCCATTTAAAGTTTAATTATTAAAAACTATCCCTCATTTTAATTTAATAACAAAAATGTAAAACACCTTTTAAAATAACTTTAGGGATGTGAATTAATATTATACATATACATATGTACATGATATAATATATTACTACACATTATTTGTTTACGTGTGTGTGTATAAAAACATTGCAGAGAAAATAGACTAATAAGTAAGATTATCATGATAATTCAGTTTCTTTCACCTGGCAGTTAAATCAAATCTTGAAGTATGCTAGCACTCTAATGATTGAATAATTTTAGGTATGGCTAAGAATAACTAAATACTCATATCAAAACAATAGCATTGGAGTTGGTCACCTGGCCCACAAGAATGTATAATATTTATAGTCGGCTGGCTGATTCTTACTCTTCTTGTATGTGTTTCTTGATAGATATTGTACAATTAATCATTTAATTGAATTGAATTTAAACTAACCATTGTATAAGACAACATAGGTGATAACTAGGATAGAAAGAAAAGTAGGATCAGGGTAATAAGGGAAGAAAAATATTAACAAGAGAGAAAGCAAGGAATGGAGGTAAATAGACTATAGAGAAAAGAAAAGCAATATTTATTCTGTGAGATGAGGAAAAAAGATATTTCCTTGTATCTGTATAAAGCTATAAGTTAGACATCAGATATTGTTTTCTCCCTTTTTATATACAGAAATTAAATTTTGGAGGTAGGGTGTATTAGAGAATGAACCCAGAGCTGCATCCCATTTATTTACTTTTAAAATATAAAGAAAGGTGTCACTTTGCTTAGAGCCTTGCTGAGTTGTCAGGGCTGGCCTCAAACTTGTGGTCCTCCTGCCTCAACCTCCTGAATTGATGGGATTACAGGTGTGCACCACCTCACGTGGCTTAAAGAAATTTTTAACCAAACTATTTGTTATAGGTCAAATTTAGAAGAGTTGAAGTTTCCTGAATTGTAATTGTAAGAACACATCCCATAACAGATAATGTTTCTTTTTTTAAAAAATTATTTATTTATTCTAATTTGTTATAGTTGACAGCAGAATATATTTTAATTCATAGTACACAAATAGAGCACAGTTTTTCATGATGCTTCGTATCTTCATACATAGGGTAATGATTTCCATCTCATCCCCCTGTCCTTTTTACCCCCATGCTCCTTCCCTCCCCTTTGCTCTATTTTCCAACTTTCCTCCATTCCTCCCATGCACCTCCCTCCATCCCCATCATGAATCAGGATCCACAAGTCTTAGAAAACATTTAGCATTTGTTTTTTGGGGATTGTCTTATTTCACTGAGCAAAATATTCCCCAACTCCATCCATTTACCTGCAAATAATGATTTTATTCTCTTTTAATGCTAAGTAGTATTCTGTTGTGTATATATAACACATTTTTTAATCTATTCATCAATTGAAGGATATCTAAGTTAATTCCACAATTTAGCTATTGTGAATTGTGCTGCTATAAACATTGATGTGGCTGCGTCACTGTAGTATGCTGTTTTTAGTCCTTTGGGTATAAACCATGTAATAGGATAGCTGGGTCAAATGGTGGTTCCATCCCAAGTTTTCCAAGTAATCTTCATACTGCTTTCCATATTAGTTGCACCAACTTGCAGTCCCACCAGCAATGTATGAGTATGCCTTTCCCCCCACATTTTCCCCAACACTTATTGTTGTTTGTATTTTTTTTTAATTTTAATGTTATATATGACATATAATGCATTGCAATTCATATTACACATATAGAGCACAATTTTTCATATCTCTGGTTGTGCATAAAGTAGAGTCACACCATTCATGTCTCTATACATGTACTTAGGATAATGATATCCATCTCATTCCACCATCTTTCCTACCCCCATGTTCCCTCCCTTCCTCTCTCCTTTGCCCTAACTAGAGTTCATTTAATCCTCCTACCCGCCCCCCCCACCTCAATTATGAATCAGCATCCTTAAATCAGAGAAAACATTCGGCATTTGGTTTTTTGGGACTGGCTAACTTCACTTAGTATTATATTCTCCAACTCCATCCAATTTACCTGCAAATGCTATAATTTTATTCTCTTTTAATGCTGAATAATATCCCATTGGATAGGCAGAATTAATATTATCAAAATGGCCATACTGCCAAAAGTACAATACAGATTTAATGCAATTCCCATCAAAATCCCATTCATCTACAGAAGGACATCTAGGTTGGTTCCACAGTTCAACTATTGTGAATTGTGCTGCTGTAAACATTGTTGTAGCTGTGTCCCTATAGTATGCTGTTTTTAAGTCCTTTGGGTATAGACTTAGGAGTGGGATAGCTGAGTCAAATGGTGGTTCCATTCCAAGTTTTCCAAGGAATCTCCATACTGCTTTCCAGATTGGTTACACCAATTTGCAGTTCCATCAGTAATGTAAGAGTGTGCCTTTTTCCCCACATCCTCGCCAACACTTATTGTTTTTTGTATTCTTAATAACTGCCATTCTGACTGGAATGAGATGAAATCTTAGAATAGTTTTGATTTGCATTTCTCTAATTGCTAGAGATGTTGAACATTTTTTCATATATTTGTTGATTGGTTGTATAGCTTCTTCAGAGAAGTATCTGTTCAGTTCCTTGGCCCATTTATTGATTGGGTTGTATTTTTTTTGATGTTAAGATTTTTGAGTTATATATCCTAGAGATTAGTGCTCTATTTGATGTGCATGTGGTAAAAATTTGTTCCCAAATTGTAGGCTCTCTAGTCACCTCACTGATTTTATTTTATTTTATTTTTTTTGCTGAGCAGAAGCTTTTTGTTTGGATCTATCCTTTTGATTGATTCATGATTTTATTTCTTGTGCTATAGGAATCTTATTAAGGAAGTTGGGGCCTAATCCAACATGATGAAGATTTGGGCCTACTTTTTCTTCTATTAGTCACAGGGTTTAATTCCTAGGTAGTTATCTACTTTGAGTTGAGTTTTGTGCATGGTGAGAGATAGGGGCTTAGCTTCATTTTTTTGCATGTGGATTTCCAGTTTTCCCAGCACCATTTGTTGAAGACGCTATCTTTTCCCCAATATATGTTTTTGGTGCCTTTGTCTAATATGAGATAACTGTATTTATGTGGGTTTGTCTCTGTGTCTTATATTCTGTACTATTGGTCTACAAGTCTATTTTGGTGCCAAATATCATGCCATTTTTGTTACTATTGATCTCTAGTATAAAGCCTGGTATAGTGATGCCACCTACTTCACTCTTCTTGCTAAGGATTGCTTTTGTTATTCTGAGTCTCTTATTTTCCAGGTGAATTTCATGACTTCTTTTTCAACTTATGTGAGGAATGCCATTGGGATTTTTATGGAAATTGCATTAAATCTGTATAGTACTTTTGGCAGTATGGTCATTTTGATAATATTAATTCTGCCTATCCAAGAACAAGGGAGATCTTTCCATCTTCTATGGTCTTCTTTAATTTCTTTCCTTAGCATTTTGTAGTTTTCATTGTAGGTGTTTCACCTGTTTCATTTATATATATATGAAATTGTTTGAATCTGTCATATATATATTGTAAATGGGGTAGTTTTCCTAGTTTCTCTTTCAGAGCATTGGTCACTGATGTACAGAAATGCCTTTGATTTATGGGTGTTGAGTTTATATCCTGCTACTTTGCTGGATTCATTTATTAGTTCTAGAAGTTTTCTGATGGAAGTTTTTGAATCTTCTAGGTATAGAATCATTGTCAGCAAATAGTGATAGTTTGAGTTCTTCTTTTCATATCCATATCCCTTTAATTTCTTTTGTCTGTCTAATTGCTCTGGCTAGAGTTTCAAGAACAATATTAAATAGAAGTGGTAAAAGAGAGCATCCCTGTCTTGTTCTAGTTTTTAGAGGGAATGCCTCCAATTTTTCTCCATTTAGAATGATGTTGGCCTGGGTCTTAGCAAAGATAGCTTTTACAATGTTGAGATATGTTTCTATAATCCCTAGTTTTTCTACTGCTTTGAACATGAAGGGGTGCTATATTTTGTTGAATGGTTTTCCTGCATCTATAGAGATGATCATATGATTCTTATCTTTAAGTCTATTAATGTGATGAATTACATTTATTGATTTTCGCATGTTGAACCAACCATGCATCCCTAGGATGAACCCCACTTGATCGTGGTGCACTATCTTTTTGATATGTTTTTGTATTTGATTTGCCAGAATTTTTTTGAGAATTTTTTGCATCTATGTTCATTACAGATTTGGTCTGAAGTTTTCTTTCTTTGATGTGTCTTTGTCTGTTTTTGGAATCAGGGTGATATTGGCCTCATAGAAAAAGAGGGAACACATCCAAACTCATTCTGTTTCATGAAATAATTTGAGGAGTATTTGTATTAGTTTGTCTTTGAAGTTCTTGTAGAACTTAGCTGTGTATCTATCTGGTACTGGGCTTTTCTTGGTTGGTAGCCTTCTGATGGAGTCTTCTATTTCATTGCTTGAAATTATCTGTTTAACTTGTGTATATCATCCTGATTCAGTTTGATCAAATCATATGACTCTAGAAATTTGTCGATGCCTTTGATATTTTCTATTTCATTGGAGTACAATTTTTCAAAATAATTTTTAATTATCTTCTGTATTTCTGTAGTGTTCATCGTGATAATTCCTTTTTCATCACAGATGTTAGTAATTTGAGTTTTCTTTCTCCTGGTCTTTGTTAGTGTGGTTCAGGTATCAATTATTTCCTGTGTTCTGCTTTTGGTGTTGATTTGTTCTTTTTTCTAAGGCTTTGAGATGTAATGTTAGGTCATTTTTATTTCTTGATTTTTTTTTCTTCTTTTAAGGAGTGAACTCCATGCTATGAACTTTCTTTTTAGTACTGCCTTCATAGTGTCCCAGAGATTTTGATATGTTGCATCTATGTTCTCATTCACCTCTAAGAATTTTTTTAATCTCCTCTTTGATGTCTTTTGAACCCATTATTAGTTCAATAGCATATTATTTAGTCTCTAGGTGTTAGAGTAGCTTCTATTTTTTATTTTATCATTGATTTCTAATTTCATTCCATTATGATCTGTTAGAATGCGGGGTAGATCTCTACTTTTTTGAATTTGCCAAGAGTTGATTTGTGGCATAATAAATGCATATTTTAGAGAAGAATCCATGTGCTGCTGAGAAGAAAGCATATTCACTTGTTGAAGGATGCAATATTCTAAATATGTCTGTTAAGTCTAAGTTCTTGATTGTATTCTTGATTTCTATAGTTTCTTTGTTTAGCTTTTGTTTGGAAGATCTATCCAATGATGAAAGAGGTGTACAAATTTTCAAAATAATTTTTAATTATCTTCTGTATTTCTGTAGTGCTCATCGTGATAAATGAAAGAGGTGTGTTAAAGTCACTTGTATTGTGGTCTATTTGACTCTTGAAATTGAGAAGAGTTTGTTTGATGAATGTAGATGCTCCATTGTTTGGGGCATATATATTTATAATTGTTATGCCTTGTTGATGTATGGTTCCTGTAAGCAGTATGAAATGTCCTTTTTGATATATTTTGATTAACTTTAGCTTGATGTCTACTTTATTTGAAGTGAGGATAGAAACCCCTGCTTGTTTTCACAGTCCACGTGAGTATGTTTTTTGCTAACCGTTCACCTTCAGTTTGTGGTGAGATAAGTCTCTTGAAGGCAGCATATTGTTGGGTCTTTTTAAAAATCCAATCTGCCAGTCTATGTCTTTTGATTGGTGAGTTTAGGCCATTATAATTGAGATTTATAATTGAGATCATTGAAAATGATTTGTTTTCTCAGTCATTTTTGTTCATTTTTGGTATTTAACTTGACTTAATTTTTCCTTTGATTGATTTTTTCTCCTTTGCTATTTTTCATTGTTGTTTTTCATTTCCTCTCCATGGAATATTTTGCCAAGGATATTCTGTAGTATAGGCTTTCTAGTTGTAAATTCTTTAACTTTTGTTTATCATGGAAAGTTTTAATTTCATCATCAAATCTAAAGCTTAATTTTGCTGTATATAAGATTCTTGGTTGGCATCCATTTTCTTTCAGAGCTTGGTATATGTTGTTCCACGATTTTCTAGCTTTCAGGGTCTGGGTTGAACAATCTGCAGAGATCATAATTGGTCCCCCCATATATATAATCTAATTCCTTTCTATTGTGAGTTTTAAAATTATCTCCTTATTCTGTATGCTAGGCATTTTCATTACAATGTGTCTTGGTGTGGATCTGTTGTGATTTTGTGCATTTGTTGTCCTGTAAGTGTCTTATATTTGATTTTCCAATTCATTCTTTATGTTTGGAAAGTTTTCTGATATTATTTCATTTAATAGATTGTTTATTTCTTTGGTTTGGAACTCTATGTCTTCCTCTATCCCAATAATTCTTAAATTTGGTCTTTTTTTGTTATCCTGTAATTCTTGAATGTTCTGGCCATGTATTCTTACCATCGTCCACTGTGTGGTCAGCATTCTTTTCAAGATTATATATTTTGTCTTCATTGTCTGAGGTCTTGACTTTCAAGTGATCTAATCTGTTGGTAGTGCTTTCTATTGGGTTTTTAATTTGGTTTATTATTTCTTTCATTTTAACGATTTCTTGATTTTTTTTCAGAACCTGTATCTCTTTAATGAAGTAGTATTTTGCTTCATGTATTTGCTTCATGTAGCTCTTTATCAAAATGATCTTTTGCTGCCTATATTTGCTCTCTTATATCATCCTTTAATTCAAAAATCATTCAAATTATGTACATTCTGAACTCCTCCTCTTTTATTTTTTCTGTTGTGCTGGCCATGGATTCTAATAATGTAGTATCTTGTTTGGGGCACTTTCTTTCCTTGTTTTTTTCATGTTGTTTGTGTGTCTTCTCTTCTAGCACCGTGGATTTGAAGTGTTACAGTTTTTACCCTATTGGCTTATAGTGTCTCTGAAGGGTTTAAATTCCTCCCCTTTAAGTTGGAGAAAGAATATTAACAGAGCCCAATACAAACAATATGCAACCTTAAACCAAATGGCTGCTATTAGGACATTTATGGTTTTGTCACAATATGCAGAAATGGTGAGTTCAATTATTATCTACAATATAAAAAGTAGGTTTGCAAAAGGATTTACTGTTTCTGATGGTGGACAAAGAACCGGGGGTAAGGTGTAGGGTGAGATGTTGAGCAGGTAGGAGGTGAGGATATAGAGTTATTAGATCTTAGAAAGCATGAAAGAGGAATCTAAAGAAGTTGGTTGGTAGCAGGAGAAGAGAGAGAAAGTGTTGGAAGTAGGAAGACAATAGTGTAAAAAAACAAAAATATTTTGAAAACTATAAAATGTAAATATAGGAGATGAAAGAATATACAACACAACTATAATAGACTATTCCGACATTTAAGTTCTCAATAGCCTAATTCATGAAATGTATTTGGTTGCACAACTGTTGTGGATGTGAGGGCAGGAGAAGAGAGAAAGAGGAAAAAAAATCTTGAAGGAAGATATCAGGATTATTTTTGCTGGAGATCAGTATTTTTCCTGTTTCCCTTCTCGTTCAGTAGGTGGGGTTGCTGTTGTTTGTTGGTATCTCCACTCTCAGGATAGTGAAGGTTATTAGGAGGGGAGGGTTGATCTTGTGGGTGGAGCTCCTGGATGTGGGGTATAGCATTTTTGGTCCCTGATGGGAGACTGCACCCCAAGGATCTCCTTTGGGGCTCACTCATGTGATGTGATTATATCTCCTGCAAACCTCACAATTCCTGATCTCTAATTTAGTCTCTAAACTGTATCTCACCCTCTCCCATTCTACTTCCCAATCACTAACATTTCTCTTCTGAGGTCTTGAGGGCTGAGTTCTGGGGGCTGTGCACCTGTTGTGGAGAGCTATTTTGTATTGGGCATTTTAGAACCAGGTTTTGCAAGCTACAAACCAACCATGTAGCTGCAAGCACTGTGCCTGGTTAGTGGCTGCTGGGGAGAGGGGAAATTTGGGGACTGAAATACCTTGAAATTGCTTCTAAGTCCCAGCTGGTGTTCCAAGCTGGGCATTGCCCCAATTAAAGATGGCAATGAAGGTGTCCCAGATGGAGGTAGCTGCTTTCACCAATTGGGTGTTGGGTTGGGTGGGGCCAGGCAGTCGTGATGGGTGGCATGTTCAGAGATGCAGCTCTGTGGCATCCATGTTATGACTGGCGGCTGTCTCCAAACCCCGTGCTGTGTTCTCCGGTATAGGCTACCACATGTAAGGGACTATGTCAGTGGCTGCAGTGTCCCTAGATGGAGGTGACTGGGTGAGCCGCATGTTGGCAGATGAGGGTCCCTATGGGAGTGGCAGCTGGATTTCCTGCACGTGGGCAATGGCTGGGTGTCCTGCCTGGGAGCAGCAGCCAGTATTCCTGCATGGGTGGTTGAGCAGGAGTTTGATGTGGATGCTGATGCTAGTGGTCCTACTCATGCACCAGGAGGTCCTGCGTGGGTGAATGGCCAGGAGTTCTTCCAGATAATGTTTCTTACTCACAGAGATGAATTCAGTTGCCCACTATTATTAATAGGACTTTTGTAGCATTTCCTTTCGGAGTATCAGGAGAGGCAGGTTCCAGGCAGTATATAAAAAGGGACTAAGAAAAGTTTTCTTTCCTGAGTTCTGTCTATATTATGGCATCTATAAATCACTGGCAGTTGCATGTAAGGTAGGCTAGTGGTTGCCAAAGGATACTCAGGAAATGGGTTAAAAATATGAGGGTCAAATTTAGGATAATAGTGCTTACTGTCTCATCTGGGACAAATTCTTTTGATAGCTAATGCTATTCAGATTTCTAGAGTTGTATAAACCTATCTATAATCAGAATAAAGATCATTGAAATGTGGATACTTAATACCATACTCACATTTGAAGCAAAATAATGTAATTATTAAAAAGTTCAAGCCAGGATCTGTGGCACAGGTCTGTATTCTGAACTACACTCAGGAGGCTGAGTGAGAGGATTAAAATTTGAGACAAATTAGTGAGACCCTATCTCAAAATAAAAAAAGGGATAATGATGTGCCATAGTACTGGCAGTGCACACCTATAATCCTAGCTACTCTCAGCAACTCAGGAGCTGAGGCAGGAATGATCACAAGTTCAAGGCCAGCGTCAGTAATTTAGCAAGATCCTGTCTTAAAATTTAAAAAAGGGTTGGGGATGAAGCTTAATAATAGAGCACTTGCCTAGCATATGTGAGACTTGGGTTCAAGACTCAGTACAGGGAGAAAAAAATTCAAGTCCAGTTGTGTCACTAACTCTGTGGCTTTAGGCAAATTATTTAACTTTTTTCAGTCTCAGTTCACTCATATATAAAATGGGGATAATAATAGGAAGATCAAATGCTAAATATACAGTGTTTAATATGTGATGCTTGAATTTTGTACATACTCAATACATGTTAACTATTTTTGGTCATACTTTAAAATATGAATTTATTAATTCAGGAGGATTGCAAACATTTTGTGATAGTGAAATAAGATTTTGTGCTTTTATTTGAAGAAGTATTAAGGTTAGGCTGGGGTTGTGGCTTAGTAGTAGAGCTAAGGTTTTCCACAAACCATTTTGCTTTGTGTGTTCCCTTGAGATTGAATAGCTAGCTAAGTCACCTTTATTGCCATCTTTGGGAATTGAAGGGAGACATGTGAGGCCCTGGGTTCAATCCTCAGCACCACATAAAAATAAATAAGTAAAATAAAAGCATTATGTCCAACGACAACTAAAAAATAAATATAAAAAAGACGTATTAAGGAAGCCTAAGGGATAATACTGTGCATGTATTTGAAAGTTTTAAAGGTGAAGAGCATATAAATATTTTAAGTATAACCACCTATGAATGGATGTTTTTCTTCAAGAAAGACTGTGTTATTCAGTTTTCTATTACTGTAACAAATTTTGAGACAATCAACTTAAAACGAGAAAAGACTTATTTTAGCTCACAGGTTTGGAGGTTTAGGTCCCATTTGCTTTGGGACTACAGTAGCTCATCATGGTAGAAGCTCATGGTAGAGTAACCCATTCAATGTCTGGGACAAAAAGGAAGGAGAAAAAGGAAGAGAAGTACTGGGGTCCCTCTGTTCCTTTCAAGGACACACCCACTGACGAGAAACCTTCTGCTAAGGTCCACCTGTTAAACTTATTACCACCTCTAAAAAAATACCACGCTGGAGATTAAGCCTTATGGGCCTTTGGGAGTCCAAAGTATAGCAGGAATTTTGAGTAACTAAGATTCACTGATATATTTTGAGGCCAGAGAGAAATGACTTGTTTAGCCATTAAGACTTGAATTTAACAATACATAGCTTGTTCCACAGGAAAATTATTTTCCACAGGCTTCTTATTTTTTAACTTTTTATTTTCAAGAAGTCCTGGGTTTGGTTAGCTGCATAAAACATACATAATTATATTAGATTCTTATTTTCTAAAACACATCTTGCATGTTTATTCACTATTGTAGATATCTTTTAGAGCCATTTTGCTTTGTGTGTTCCCTTGAGATATAAATAGCTAGCTCAGTCACCTTTATTGCCACCTTTGGGAATTGAAGGGAAAGCAGTATTTGAGTGAGAATAATCAATTTGGGGACGCTATGTTTGATGTTGACTTATGCAGGGATGATTTTAATAATACTTGTAGAAGACCAAAGATTTTAGTACTTTGCAAATTTTGCTTCTCTGTATTTAGCCTCGGTTGTTTTCACTAGTAAAATTCAGATTTTTCACTTGTTTTCACTTAGGAAAAAAGATGCTGCATAAATCTAAAGCATTATGTGTGATTATGAATTCACTACATTTCAAAGATAATATATTCCTTCCAAGCTTAATAGGTGTAGGGATTAGAGAAATTGAGAAGCCCCTTTTTCTCAGAATCTGTGGTTGAAGAAAACAGTCTGTGTTTACGTAGATCCTGAAGTTTTTACTCTGGCTCTCTTAGGAATCAAGTAACAAATTGAGTTGGTTTTCAGAGCAGTTCACTAATATTCACCAATGAAATCTCCCCAATGGACAAATCAAGTTTCACTATGAACCTCCTGAAAAGCTCAGTTCTTCCTCTTGGGAAAGTCTGTATTTTCACATGGTAATCATCATATTGTCAAAATATGAGCTATAAGCATTTGCCCATATCTGTGAAATTTTAATAACTTAATGAGGTATAACTTCCTCATTTAGGTGTTTTAGGCAATAAGCAATTTTTAGCTTATCTCATCACTGGTTTTGGATTCACAGTCATACTTGGGCCATTGATTATATGTCTATTTTTTTCTGGGATAGTATATGGCATAACATTATATAGACCAGGCATTTAATGTATATTTGATATAATATTAGAAGAAAAAGTAGTTTATATTTTATTTTTAGTTCACAAAGTATTCATAGGTTTTAACCTGCTTAAAAATTACAAATTGAGACTGTAAAAGGTGAGAGATTTTCTAATCTCCCACAAAGCCAAGCATGGATCACTTTTGGAATGTGGACTAAAATAATGTACTTTGGTCTTTTGTTGTTATTGATAATGTGATATAGCTAATTGTTTTCAAATATTAAGATGATATTTGTTTTAGTTAGCTTTTCTGCTGCTGTACCTAAAGGATCCAACCAGCACAATTGTAGAGGAGGAAAAGTTTATTTGAGAGCTCATGGTTTCAAAGGTTGACAGAGGGCTCCCATTCCTCTGGGCTCAAGGTGAGGAAGGATATCATGGCTGGAGAGTGTGGCAGAGGAAAGCAGCTCACATCATGGTGGTCAGGAAGTCGAGAGAAAAACTCCACTGGACAGGTACAAATATATACCCAAAGCCATGCCACAATTCCCACCTCCTCCAGCCATTAACCTACCATTCAGTTAATCCCTATTAGAGGATTATATCACTGATTGGGTTAAGACTGTCTTACAACCAAATCATTTCTCCTTAGAACCTTCTTGCATTGTTTCACATGTGAGCTTTTGAGGGACACCTTACATTGAAACCATAACAATATTGTAGCAGTTATGGTGCATAGTACTGAGGCCAAACATGATTGAACTTTCTAGGAAAGACAAAATTTTGAAATATCTTTCCCATCTGTAACTCTTAGGTATAAGAACATACAATGATTATGAAATACATAAAGCATATGTTCAAACATGAATATCCTAGCACTAAAAATAAATCTGTCCATATTTAATTTTTATTAATTTTATTTTTTAAGTTTCATGACATATATCTCAAGATTATTATAGACTCAATTATGAAACTATCCTAATGAGTAGAGTTTTTTTTTAAATTGAAGATTTGCCCTATTTGTATGAGTATTCTTTAATCTCCTCTCATCATATATCTTTCTGGTGACCTCTGTATCAATGTTTGAATTGATGGAATAGATATTGTGAATTCACAGAAGAGAATGGACATACATGTCTTAGGCACTACAGGATGAGACCTAGAACAGGGCTTGCCATGAGTAAATTTTTGAAAGGATAATTTCTTTACTTTTATTAAAGAAGATTGTATATAAATAATATGGAGTTCTCAGAAATAACATAAATTTATTATTTATATTTTAGTAACTTGTTCTAAACTTGAGCTTGTGAACTTTTGACCTTCCATACTAAACTTATAGGACAAACTTAACAATAAAAGTAGAACAATGTTAATATTCTTAGATGAATATTTAATTATACAGGTGTAAATAATTGTTTCTCATATTTAATAACTTTTGACATATTCTATAAAAATTATTTCCCCTTAAGATCATTGTGTAAGACAATCTTTTAATAATATTTTAATACATTTAAGTAATATATTCAAATAATTTCAAGGAGAGTTCTTATGATATTTGCTAGAAAATTAGTGACAGAGAAGGGATATTAAACTGTTCCATAATATTAAATATAATATCCTATTATTAATCTAAGTACAATTTAAAGACTACATTAAAAATTTGACTTTAAGGGCTTTGCAGGTTCTTAGAACCTGAAAACAAGTAATTGCAATATACTATAATTCGTAACACACTGATCCAAGTAGAAGACTTTTAGGTGTACCCTTGAATATCTTTGAGTGTAAACTCTTTTTCCCAGTGGGGCTGTTGGAGGCCAACTACAACTTTAACTTTCACTCTCCTAAAAAAATTGAAATTTACTTAAATTATTTTCTCTTTAATATCTTCCTTATATGTCTTGCTTTTTGTAGAAATCTAATAAGAAAAGAATATGGATTTTCTTTTCATTTAATAGGAAAGGAAATAATAAAGACATTAAAGGAAATTATGGCAGTACTCAAGTCTTTAATTTTTTCATCTCTGAGGGTAATCTTATTTTGCTGAATTAGTTGTGAACTTACTTTGAGTTATACTCTCTACTGAATATTTTGCCCTTAGTTGAGGAGAGATCCAAACCAAATGAGTCTTCAGAGGTCAAAAGAAATTACAGATTCAATTTACCAAATTTTATTGAACTGTCATTACCTGAGCCCTTGTCACAGTCACCTGCCTTAAAATACATGATTTTAAATTTTTTTTGAAAGCTAATTATAGCATTGATGATATTATTAATGATATGCTTGTTATATGTCAGGCACTGTGATTGTGTTGTATAAATTAATCTTCTCAAAAAACCCACTTTATAGGGGAGGAAATTGTGTTTCTGATCAGTTTAAACCACTTGCTTAAGGGCTCTGTTAGTTGGTGATTTGCAGAACTGGCTTCTTTCTCAGATATGTCCTACTTCAATATATTTACTCTTTTTTTATTGTTGGTTGTTCAAAACATTACATAGTTCTTGATATATCATATTTCACACTTTGATTCAAGTGGGTTATGAACTCCATTTTTACCCCGTATACAGATTGCAGAATCACATCAATTACACTTCCATTGATTTACATATATTTACTCTTGAGTAGTTGGTTTAGCCTACTTTTCATTTCTATAGAATTGGAATAAAAATAATTTTATTGATTATTATAATTGCCTTTATTAATTACCAATACTTCAAAATATTTGCTTTCCTGATTTTTTAATTCCTTGCTCATGCTCATTGTTAATTTGATAGATGGAAAGATGACCAAAGCCTTATGTTTTGTAAGAAACTGAACCTTTTGAAATGAGAAAAAGAAAAGAAGTTAGAATGGATTATTTTATTTTCAAAATTACTAACCTACTTTGTTATTTTCAGGGAAAAGAAGACAATATTTTAAGAAAATATATTTATTTGATCAATGTAATTTAATGGTCAGAGTGTTGACCTTTGAGTTGGAGAAGAATATTATATTGAAAAAAATTAATGAACCATCTTATTTCTTAGTTATTAAATTAGGATAGTACTTACTGTTTCCATGTCCTATTTCATGGGAAAATTGGAAAAAGTATTATAATTACCTTAATCAAGTGTAAATGCATAGAGTAAATAGCCAATTGTAAGAATGAAAGTTATTGAATTATTATTATTTATTTATTTGTTTTTTTTTTGTAAGGCACTGAGATCAATCCCTAGGACCACTGGGGGTGAGATGGGGGGCTGATTTAAAATTATTTTATCCTTCTAGAAAAATCTTATTTAGCATTTCTGAAGTACAGCTAGATGTTATACCTGATTATTAGATGATATGCCTTTCCTGAATTTAAATCTTATAAAGAAATACTTGCCCTTAATAAGAAAAAGTTTATATGAAGAATAATATGTCTTATACTTTTGGAATTTTGATTTCTCATATTGGTGTTACAGGATTTTCTTAATGTTACCATAATTACTTTTTTAGTGTATTTTGGGATCTCTACTGTGCAGCTCCAGAGAGACGGGAAACATGTGAACACTCAAGTGAAGCAAAAGCCTTCCATGATTATGTAAGTGAACATAACGCTTTACAAAGTTATACTATCAATTTTCTTTTTAACCCAAATGCTTTGGGTCATCTATTATTTTGTTTTAGCACTTAAGAAATGGTTGGTTTTCTTTTCTTTTTTCTTTTTCATCTTGAAACTTAGGCTCATAATTTTAAAATGAAATACAAAGGTATATTTGAGATATTGTTGAAGCTTAGGATAAAGAGTAGGTCTAACTCCTAACTGTTAAAGGTATTTCTTATTGTTAAGCATGTCTGATTTGTGAAATATCAGATTTACAAAAATGAGATAGTAATTCTTTAGTTTCCAAAGATATTTATGGCAAGATTTCTGTAAATGGTTACTTCTCAATTTTTAAATAGATACACACAAATACATACACACAAATATTCCATTCTCCCTTTGAAAATTTTGGTTATAAATCTTAAGACTGTTCCTGCCACTGAATTCAGTTCACCGAATAAAATTTGTTATGGATTAAAGGAAATGTCAAACAAGAAAGCAGAAGATTCTAGACAAAAATAAATATATGATTTAAAAAAATTCTTGAGGAAGGTCAGTGGACTATCTTTGGTTTGAGCATTTTTAAGTCAATAAGATAATAATTTTAGAAAGCTGATTTTATCAGGAAGTAGAATGATGGAAAAAGAAAGAAAATACAAGAAGGAGAATTTTTCTTTAGGGAAAAATTGCATGTATGAATGAGGAAAAGGTGTTTTAAAGGGGCTGGAAAAACAGTTGTAGAGTAGATCGTAAAAGAAGGACAGATTGAATTTGGGATGGTGGAAATTCAGTTCCCTTTTTTTAGAAGTAGAATTGGGGCAGGAACCTGGGGAAATATCCGACAGCAAACACCTAAAACCTAACTAGAGGGATACTTGTTGGTCGAAGGAAGCATCATTCTGTGCAAAAGTCCTTAAAAATCACATCCAGGGCTCAAAAGGAAAAAAGTCTTTGTTCTTATGCAGGAACTAATTCAATCTTAGACCTAAGAGTTGAATTGGCTAGAAGAATTATAACCCCTCAAAATAGCAGGAGGGTGAGTATGCAGATTTAAGAGACATGAAATCTTGGGCACCTGGCAGGACTGTGTAGTTCTTTAAATCTGTACTAACTTGATTGCTTATGATTACCTCATCTGATGTTGATTGTACTCATAAGCTTGACATGTACTAAATAGTAGCTCTTGGACATAAGGTGTATGTAGGGGATTCTACTGCACATAAAACAAAGGAGGTAATAGATAAGTTAGGGCCCAGGCAGGACACAGTATTTCTCTGAACAATTTTACTTTGCTACTTGTAAAAGAGGCATAATATTTGACAATGTATAGTTTACTAAATTAATTATGTAAGTATTTTTTCAAAATTCTTTTGTGTAGAAAGATACACCCTGCTGTTCACTATAAAGATCTTATGGGGGCTATTGAACTAATTAAGTAGCTATTTCTAGAAATATTAGATAAATTACCATATTGATATTACACTTTCATCTTCATCATTATCATCTCGGCATTCATAAGTCACTTTCAAAATTTCAAAGACTATTCATACTTATTAGGTTTAGAAATACACTTAAATATTTCAAAGTTTTGGAAAATAAGTGTTTGCCAAAGGTAGGTGTGAAATTGAGTGGAATTTAAAGTAAGAACAACTTTTTACCATGTTATTTGGTCCTAGAAAAGTAGTTTATAAAAAATTTAGTATTTGGTTTAATAACACAGTATGAATATTAACACACTTTATTAAGTGTTTAATTTTATATTAAATTTTTAGTATTAAGAGATTCAATTTATTCATAGATAGCATTTTTATTAAATCTTTAAGCCATCTTAGGAGTATTGATACATGCTCAACTTTTTCAAAATCAGGAATTGATAAAAGATAAAATTTGACTTATATAATTTTATATTAAAATTGTATTTTTAGAAATACATTTACTTTCTATCACTTATTTTCATGAAGATTTCCTGATTTATTAATACTAAATGATTTCTGAAAATGATCAACATAATGTGTAAATATAATGGTTTAAATGTGTAAATATAGAAGCTTTAAAATCCTGGTTATTATGAGATCTAAAGTGGACCGTGGATATTTCTTGGATATTCAATTTCTTTGAATTTATATCTACAAGTGGGATTGCTGGATCAAATGGTAAATCAGTTTTTAGTTTTTCAAGAATAAGCAATAAGATTTTTGTAAAATTCTAGAATGTTATATTTCTGTGCTACAGTTCATTATGGAATGATTCCTAAATGGGTAACTAATATGTTTATCTATTGAACTTTAAGGTAGTTCTCAAGAAAGTATTCTGAAAAAATATTTCCTTTAATACCTGTGTTCTTCAGAATAGAAAAATACTTACTTATTGCATGTGTAAATCCTGATATGTTTCATAAGGATTTCCTGAAAATTAGTCTTTTTATTTTACTTCTTACCTGTATAACTAATTATATAATGACAGATTGCTTTTTCTTAAAGAAATAATGGAGATATACTAAGGTAAATAATCAATAATCCTTTCCATTAAAAATAGGCTAAAATGTTGAAGTTACTATCTTTGGATATTTGGATTCAACTTTTATATATATATAAAATTTCTAAATCCTTATCTAGAAAAGTTACCTTAAAGGTCGTTTTCATCTTTTGATGAGTTCTTGTTTCTCTTCTGAAATTGGAAAATTAAAAACTTTGAAAAATAAAATTTAAATTGAAAAATGGTCATATATTTTTCCTACAATCATATTACATACATAGACATTTAGCATTGCTCATAAAAGTCATTTGTGCTTTTTTTGCATATGTATATATTGAGAGACATTTATAAACTAAATAGATAAATTTTCAGCCATCTTTTATTTTTAACTCCTTTTTTGACGTGTTACTGACATACAAAAAGCTATAGATATGTAATATCTATAATTTGATGTGTTTGGCAAGAAGTATACCTATGCAACAAGAATCCTCAAAATCAATGCCATAAACTTATCTGTGATCTTCAAAAGATTTCTCCACCTCTAATTTTTGTTTTTTCTTTTGCAATAAGGGTACTAAACATACAATATAATCTTTCAGTGAATTTTTAAGTAGACAATATTGTTAATCGTATGCCCAATGTTGAATATTAGATGTCCAGAATTTACATAACATGATTTTGTGTATTTTGACCAGTACCTCACCATTTCTCCCTCTTCTCAGTTCATGGCAAACCACCATTGTACTTTCTGTTTGTATGGATTTGATCTTTTTAGATTCTACATAAAACTAAGATTTATCTCCTCTGTGTATTTCTCCTCTGTGACTGGCTTATTTAGTTTAATGTGTCCTCTAGTTTCATTTGTTGCAAATGGCAAAATTTGCTTTATTTTCAAGTGTATTATTCTGTTGTGTATATATACTACATTTTCTTTAGGTTGATTCTATATCTTGGTTATTACGAATGATCTAAAGTGGACATTGGATATTTCTTGGATACTCAATTTCTTTGAATTTATACCTACAAGTGGGATTGCTGGATCAAATGGTAAATTGGTTTTTAGTTTTTCAAGAAATCTTCATACTGTTTTTCAAAATGGTTGCACCAGTTTACATTTATGATAGTAGTTTACAGAAATCCTTTTTCTGCACATCCTCACTGAAACTTGTCTTTCATTCTATAATTTTTAATACTTTTTTGTAATTATTATTCCAGATTTTGAATGTTTTAATGTTTTAATATTTTAATTTATTGGTTCTTTTTAGTTATACATGACAGCAGAATCTATTTTGATATGCTTATAGAAGCATGGAAAATATATTATTCTAGTTAGGATCCCATTCTTATGGATGTACATGATGGTGGGATTCATAGTGTTGTTTTCATATATGTACGTGGGAAAATTATGTCAGATTCATTCCACTATTTTTCCTTTACCTATCCCTGTTCCCCCCCTTCCATTTCCCATTGTCTAATCTACTGACTTCTATTCTTCCCCTTATCCCTACCCCTTATTG
Organism: Urocitellus parryii; assembly: GCF_045843805.1. NCBI lineage: Eukaryota > Metazoa > Chordata > Mammalia > Rodentia > Sciuridae > Urocitellus > Urocitellus parryii. The sequence goes on along the minus strand of NC_135531.1, from coordinate 65,080,569 downwards.
TGGATTAGTTTTCACATATTAGAAAACATTTGATCTTTGGTTTTTGGGGACTGGCTTATTTCACTTAGTATGATAGTCTTCACATCCATCCATTGCTGCCAAATGTCATAAAGACGTTCTTCTTTATGACTGAGTAATACTCCATTTATGTGTGCCTGTGTGTGTGTGTGTGTTTGTGTGTGTGTGTGTTTGTGTGTATCACATTCTTTATTCATTCATCTGTTTTTTGGCATCTGAATGAGGTTCCATGACTTGGCTATTGCAAATTGAGCTGCTATAAATATCGATGTGGATGTATCACTGTAGTATGTTGATTTTAAATCTTTTGGATATATACTGAGGAGTGGGATAATGAGATAAAATGGTAGTTCCATTCCAAACTTTCTGAGTAATCTCCAAACTGTTTTCCAGAGTGGTTGCACCAATTTACAGTCCCACCAGCAATATATACTTTCCCCCCATATTCTCACCAACATTTATTGCTGCTTATATTCTTGATAATTATTATTCTGACTGGAGTGAGATGGAATCTCAATGTAGTTTTTATTTGCATTTCCCTAATTGTTAGAGATGTTGAACATTTTTTCATGTATTTGTATTTTTTCTTTACTGAACATTGCCTCTTAGAGTATGGACTTTTGTTGTTTTATCATTTGCCAAATGATTACACATGCAGTATTAATATATTTTTCCTCAAAAAATCATCCTGTGCACAATTATTATGAGAAAAAGAGAAAACTTTTAAGATGAGTGAAACCTTGGTCTTGCATTTATATTTTAAAATAAAAGAAGTTAAATACTTAGTATCAATACGTGTTGCTAGTATAAAATATGATGCACTTAGAAGTAAACAGTTAATAGTGTATAGGAGGGCTGGGGATGTGGCTCAAGCGGTAGTGCGCTTGCCTGGTATGCGTGCGGCCCGGGGTTTGATCCTCAGCACCACATAAAAAACAAAAACAAACAAACAAACAAAAAACCCAAAGATGTTGTGTCCGCCGAAAACTAAAAAATAAATATTAAAAAAACTTCTCTCTCTCTCTCTCTTTTAAAAAAATAGTGTATAGGAATGCACTTTTGAATGGAAAAGTTATAAAATTCACAAGGAAATGATTACAAATTAGGCTAATTGTTACTTTTGGTGGTTAGGAAGAAAATATGAATGGAGTGGCCTCATAGAAAGGGCTTCTGAAATGGGTGACAAAATTCTGGTTTACTTGACCATGGTGGTAGTTACAAGTGTGTTTGCTTTATATATTTTATAATGTGGTAAGTTGTACTTTGCATAGCTTTCTATATTTTTTATTTTAAACATATTTAAAGAAATTAACTTAAAAAAATAACATGCACAGTAGTTTTTAATGTGTTTCCTGATATTGCTGTGATTCATCTTTGAGAAATAGTCGCAGAAAAATCTAGGAACGATTTGTAAACAAATCTGGTGTTTCCTTTCTGTTGTGACATATTATAAAGTATATCTGTCTGTTGGTTTCTAGAGGTGAATGGAGAATAAGATAGGACATATTGGAAGAAAATTTAATAATTCAAAGTTCATTTTACAAAAGAAGAGACTTTACTGTAGGGCAATTATATTGTCACATGGCTGGGAAAGAGACTCGGTCCTTTCTTTTTGCTGAGTTAAAACTAGGTTCATCTGAGTTATAAAATTATTATTATATATTATTAAAAAACAAAACAATCATACCAAGTGATTAAAATTAATTCCTATTAACTTGTGAAATTTATTGGACTAGATTTTATTTTCTTTAGTGTGTTTTTCTATCTTACTCTGAAGTCATAAACAATGTTTTTACTTGGGGTTAATGTTTTTCTAATTTTTTTTCTGCTACAGATTAATATGGAATTGTATTTTTATTTTTACTTTTTGATTAGGCATACCCTTTTAAAAATGTTTTTATTAGTGCATTATAGTTCTACATAATATTCAGGTTCATTTTGACATAATTATGCATGTATGGAATATAATTTACTCCACTTGAACCCCATTACTTCCTCTTTCTCTCCTTTCTTCCCTTCCCCAGCTCTGCTTCCTCTACTCTGCTGGAATTTCTTTCTTTTTTCATTTATTTCCAAAATATTTAAGAAAATTTTTAATATATACTACTAAATGTTTAACAAAAAATAAATACAGTGATTATGATTTTAGTTCTCTGGTGCGATCAAAGATTGCTTAATTGTCCTAAAGCAAATATGGAGCAAAAATATATTTACTGCTTTAATATGATGGTATGAAATCAAATTATTCTAATGAGCTTCTTGAGAGTAGGAAATTATATTTCTTTTCCCCAAGGTCTGTCAAATAATAAATGTTTAAAAATATTAACAGGATGTAGTAATCTGTTAGTCAGAAAACTGGAAATGTTTATTAAAATTTCTTAAATTTTCAGGTAAACTGATAAACTTGAGTCATAATTGTTGATAACAAGTGGCTGACTTTTGTACTCTGGCCTAAAAAATATAACATCTAGAAAGGATTATTTTACCAGTTATAACTCTTGAGATATATTTTTATAATTAAGTATAAATTATTGTGATACTATATAAATTAAATAATAGAAAATGAATGTTTTTATGAATACCTCACAAAGATTTTTACAGAAAATCAAATATAGGCATACCTTAGAGATATTATGGATCCAGTTCCAGAACACCACAATAAAGCAAATTCCTCAATAAAGCAAGTAACACAAGTATGTTGGTTTCCCAGGGCATATAAAATTTACATTTATACTATACTGTAGTCTATTAAATGTGCAATGAATAGCATTATGTGTAAAAATGTATGTGCCTTAATTTAAAAATACTTTATTGCTAAAAAATGCTAATGGTCATCTGAGCTGGTAAGAAAATGTTAGCAATAGCCTTGCCCAATGAAGAATTGCAACAAAACTTCAATTTTTAAAAAACACAGTGTCTGTGAGTTACAATAAAAGGAAATACAATAAAGGGAGGAATGTCTGTTTTTTTAGGAAAATGATTACAGAATCTACCCCAGAGAGTTAGGTGCTCCCTTTGCTATAAATCTTGGAATATCTCCTGAATATACCTTCTATAGTCATCCCTAAATATTAGGTGTGTTCTGCATATGTCCTTAATGTCTCTGTTTATTAGATTTTTGTAATGGGATATTTTCTGTAATTATTTGTTGGAATAACCTTTGTCTTCTGTATCATTTACACCCTCATACCAGCAATATACCTGACATGAGATGTTCAAATATACATTTAGTGTGTGTGTGTGTGTGTGTGTGTATGTATGAATGATTAAAGAAAATATTATAAACATTCACCATTTTTTAATTTTAATAACTGGATGTGTAGTTGCAGGAAGGTCATTTAATATTACTTTTCTTCATTTTGTATTCAGTACTCATTTACACAAGAGAGCACTTTATAAAGTATAATATATTAATAAAAGCAAACAAAGAGGCTTTATATCTTGAGCATCATGGTACTGAGGAATATAACAAAAAATAAGATGGATATAGCCCCTGTCCTCATGGTTTATTATGTAGCAAAAGGTGTTTTTTCTCAAGAAGTTTAAAATAACGTAGTAAAATCCATATAAAAATACAATATAGTCTTATATTATTTGATTAGTCAATTTATACATATGTAAGAATATGGAGAGAGATCCAAGTATATATTCCTTTTGATATATGTTTATATTTTGGCACATAGTAGGCATTTAGTATGTGCACTGATAAATGAATAGTGTCACTTTAAGTCCTAATGGTCCTGAATAGTCCATGTATATTAGAACTCTTAATCAATTTGAAACAAAGTTTTATCTGAAATCCAGTAAGATGGTAAAAATTCTATAGGCATACACTTATGTTTATTAATCAGTGTATGGGTTATTATTCACCTGAATAAATAGGATCAGTATGACCTTCATTTCAAGCCTCTCATTTTCTGCCATTGTTTTTACTCTTGTTTTAATTTCCTATAGGATCCAGTTTAATTTCTTTTTCCTTACACAAACTTTAGAAACCATCTTATATTCTTTCTAGCATGAGGTAAGTTATTCGTTTTCTTGTTTGTCTTTATGCAAGTGATGTTGATTTGAAGAAGGACATTCATCTACTTTACCTGTGATGTGTTGTCTCTATTTCTAGTTTGTCATTTTGTCTTTTGATTGCTTCTAGTTGTCTTCTAAATAATGCTAATAATTGTATTGGTCATAGTCCCCATTTCTTTGGATTCTGAGAGTACTGAGGACAATATGTTTTTTTCATCATTCAGTGAGAAACATGAATAAAAGGAGATGATTGAGGAAACTATAAAGCACCATGTAAGAATTCCACTTTTTTTCAGCATAATTTACAACATTTTATAGACAATATGAAATCATAAATAAATAATTGAATATAATATATAAAAGGGATAAATAGAAATGAATGACTTTATGATTTGTTATAAAAAGTAATATATTTCTTTAAAGTACATTTTAATGTTTTCATTAGTACATTATAGCTTTACATAATAGCTCCTAGTAACTCCTTCCTCCCTACCCTCCCATCCCACTGTACTGTTCCCACTACTTAATTCTGGTGACCTTACTCCCATATATTAATTGCTTTTATAAATTGGTACTTTATAGATATACCTAGGGGTGAAATTCACCATGGTACATTCACACATGCAAACAGCATAATTTGGTCAATATTATACTGTTGTTGTTCCCTTTTCCCATCCTTACTCTCCCCAATAACCCCCATCTCCCTTCCTCTGATCTCCCTTACATATCCATGGTGTCCTCACTTATTATTTTTCCCTTATTTTGCTGTATCTTCTGCATATGAGAGAAAAATTTGTCTCTTGACTTTCTGGTCTGACTTATTTCACTCAACATGATGCTCTTCAATTCCATCCAGTTACCAGCAAATGCCATAATTTCATTCTTTATAGCTGAGTGAAACTCCATTGTGTATATACACCACATTTTCTTGACCATTTATCTGTTGATTGACATCTGAGCTGATTCCATGACTGGTTGTTGTGAATTGTGCTACCATAAACATTGAGGTGCCTGTATCAATATACTATACTAATTTTAGTTCTTTTGGATACATATGAAGGAGTGGGTAGCTTGGTCATATGGTGGTTCTATTCCTACTTTTTTGAGGAATCTCCATATAGCTTCCCAGAGTGGTTGCACTAATTTCCAGTCCCACCAACAATGTGTGAGTGTACCCTTTTACCCAACATACTCACCAGCATTTATTATTATTTGTATTCTTCATGATTGCTTCTAACTTAAGTGAGATGCATCTCAGTGTAGTTTTGGTTTGCATTTTCCTGATTGCTAGAGATATTGAACATTTTTTCACATATTTGCTGGCCATTTGTGTTTCTTGTTTTGAGAAATGTATATTTAGTTCTTTGGACCATTTCTTGAATTTTTGTTAAGTGTCAAGTTTTTTTGAGTTATTTATATATTCTAGATATTAATCTCCTATTGGAAGAGTAGCTGGCAAAGATTTTCTGCCATTCTGTAGGCTATTTCTTTATGCTCTTATTTCCTTTGCTCTACAGAAGCTTTTTAATTTGCTGCTGTCCTATTTATTGATTTTTGGTTTTATTTCTTGAGCTTTAGGGGTCTTGTTAAGGAAGTCAGTGTCTCTGCCAATGTGTTGGGAGTGTTGACCCTATATTTACTCCTAACAGTTGCAAAGCTTCTGATCTAATTCCTAAGTCTTTGATTCACTTTAAGTTAAATTTTGTCCAGGTTGAAAGACAAACTATTTTCATTCTACTACTTAAGTATATCCAGTTTTCCAGCACCATTTGTTAAAGAGGCTATCTTTTCTCTCATGTATGTTTTCCAACTTCAAGTTCTTTAATTTCTTTCTTCAGAGTTCTGTAATTTTCATTGTAGAGATGTTTCATTTCCATGGTTAAATTTATTCCCAAATATTTTTTGAAGCTATTATAAACAGGATAGTTTTCCTGGTTTCTTTCTCAACAGGTTCATTATTGGAGTATTGGGAAGCTATTGATTTATGAATGTTGATCATGTACTTGCTGAATTCATTTATCAGTTCTAAAAGTCTTATGTTGAAGTATTTTTTTGGGGGGGTGAGTGGGTGGGAGGATTTCTAGATATAGGATCATGTCATTTGCAAACAGAGATAATTTTATTTCTTTTTTCACTATTTGTATTCCTTTAACTTCCTTCTCTTGCCTCATTGCTCTGGCTAGAGTTTCAAAAACTAATTTTTATATTTATATTATATTTCTGAAGAAATGCCTTTTCTCCATTCAGTATTATTTTGGCTTGGAGTTTGTCTTATATAGCTTTTATAATGTTAAGGCAAGTTCCTTATGTCCCTGGTTTCTCTAGTGTTTTTTGTTTTTTTTAAGAATTTCTTTTTTAGTTGTAGATGGACACAATACCTTTATTTTGTTTATTTATTTTTTATTTTTTATGTGGTTCTGAAGATTGAAACCAGTACCTCACACATGCTAGGTGAGTGCTCTAACACTGAGCCACAAACCCAGACCTTCTTCAGTGTTCTTAATATGAATGATTGCTGAATTTTGTTAAAGACTTTTTCCTGCATCTCTTGATATGTGATTCTCGTCCTTAATTCAATTTCTGTGGTGAATTATTTATTTCTATTGACTTGCATATGTTGAACCAATTTGCATCCTGGGAGTAAAACTCTCTTGATCATGGTGTACTATCTTTTTAATATGGTTTTGAATGTGGTTTGCTAATATTTTATTTAGAATTTTTGCATCTGTGTTCATCAGGAGTATTGGTCTGTTGGTTTTTTTTGAAGAGTCTTTGGTTTTGGTATCAGAGTGAGTCTGGCTTTATAGAATGAATTGAGAGTGTTTCTTCTTTTTTAATTTTATGGAATAATTTGAGAAAGATTGACTTTAGTTCTTTAAAGTTTGGTAGAACTCATTATGATCTGATAGGATACAAGACATTTTCTAATTTTTATTTTTATTTTTTTGCTAGGAGTTGCTTTGTGTCCTAAAATGTGGTCTGTTGTAGAGAAGGTTCAATTGCAAGAGAGAAGAAAATTAATTCAGTTGTTGATAGTTGGAATATTTGTAGTTGTCTATTAGGTACATTTAATTAATAGTATTTTTTAGTTCTGAAGGATGTTTTTAAAATTTATATATGGATGACCTATATCTTGGGGAGAGAAGTGTGTTGAAATCACTAAGTATTTTGTCATTTTTTAATGCAGAGTAATACTTCATTGTGTATAAATGCCACATTTTTTTTATCCATTCGTCTATCAAAGGGCATCTAGGTTGGTTCCACAGTCTTGCTATTGTGAATTGTGCTGCTATGAACATCGATGTAGCAGTGTCCCTGTAGCATGCTCTTTTTAGGTCTTTAAGGAATAGACCGAGTGGGAAATGGATGGCATTAGAGCAGATTATGCTAAGCGAAGCTAGCCAAGCCCTAAAAAACAAATGCCAAATGTCTTCTTTGATATAAGGAGAGTAACTAAGAACAGACTAGGGAAGAAGAGCACAAGAAGAAGACCAGCATTAAACAAGGATGAGAGGTGGGAGGGAAAGGGAGAGAGAAGGGAAATTGCATGGAAATGGAAGGAGACCCTCAGGGTTATACAAAATTACATACAAGAGGAAGTGAGGGGAAAGGGAAAAATAATACAAGGGGGAGGAATGAATTACAGTAGATGGGGTAGAGAGAGAAGAGGGGAGGGGAGGGGAGGGGAGGGGGGATAGTAGAGGATAGGAAAGGCAGCAGAATACAACAGACATGAGTATATCAATATGTAAATCAATGGAAGTGTAACTGATGTGATTCTGCAAGCTGTATACAGGGTAAAATGGGAGTTCATAACCCACTTGAATCAAAATGTGAAATATGATATATCAAGAACTATGTAATGTTTTGAACAACCAACAATTAAAAAAAAAAAGAAATCAAGTATTATTGTATTGGGGTCTATTTTGCTCTATATACTAAGTAGGGTTTTTTTAATGTACATAGGTGCACAGACTAATTTGGGGTCATAAATATATATAATTATTATATCTTCTTGTTGATGATTCCCTTAACTGGTATGAAGTGACCTTCTTTGTCTCTTCTGATTAATTTTGGCCTGAAGTCTATTTTGTAAGATATAACAGTAGCTTCTCTTGCTTTTTTTTTGGTCTTCATCTGCATGATATACCTTTTTTCAAGCTTGTATATGTTTTTGCCTGTAAGGTGTGTCTCTTGAAAACAACACGATTGGGTCTTATTTTTTGATCTGTTACGCCAACCTCTGTCTTTTGATAGCCGAGTTTAGATCATTTACATCCAGTGTTCTTGTTTTGATTTATTTCTGTAGTTTCATCCAGACTTGATTTTCCTTTAGTTTTTTCTTCTAGTAAGAACCATCTATACAGTGGCTTTGATATTTATTTTTCATTTCTTCTCTGTGAGATATCACATTGAGTATGTTTTATATCATGTTGAGTATATCTTAGTGGTTATGAATTCTTTTATTTTCTACTTATCATGGAAAGGTTTCATTTTAGTTCTGAAGAATGTTTTGCTGGATATAGCAATGTTGGCTAGAACATGTTGTCTTTCAGGGCTTGCTTGATACATAATATTTTAAGCTATCTGGCTTTTGAGGTCTGGACTGAGAGATCAGTACAAATTCTAATTGATTTACTTTTAAATGTGACTTGCCTTTTTTCCATTGTAGCTTTTAGAATTATATCCTCCTCTGTGTATTAGATATTTTAATTATAATTTATCTTGGAAAGAATATTTTTTGATCTTTTCTACTTGGTATTCTAAATGCATCTTATATTTGAATTTCCATCTCTTTCCCAAGATTTGGAAAATTTTCTCATACTTTATCTAAAAGGTTGTACATTCCTTTAGTCTGTATTTTGGTTTCTTCATGTACACTGATGATTCTTAGATTTGGTATCAATGTTATCCCAAATTTATAGAATATTATTTCACAGTTTTCTCAATGCCTTTCTTTCTGTTGACTTTATTTTTATTTTATTTTATTTTATTTTATTTTATTTTACTTTGTCTTTGAGGCCTGAGAATTTATTTTAAAGTGGTATAATCTATTGATGATGCTCTAAACTGCATTTTTAACTTGATTTTTTTACTCTTTCATTTCCAGGATTTCTTTTTTGGTTCTTTCACTTCCTGTATATTCTTAGTTCATTCCTTAGATCTTCTCTTAGTTCATTGATCAACTTTCTAGATTCTTTTTCTGGCATTTCCTCTACTATGGTGTCTATGGAGTCATTTGTGTTGTGAACTATTTAAAAATAGGTGGCTTCCTCCCTTGATTTTTCATATTGTTTAATATTTCTACCCATATTCTAGGATGATTTTCCTCTTCTAATTTTATATAAGGGACATTTTAGTAAATTACTTTCTCTTCACTGTGTGTTCAGGTTGGGCAAATGTTTTGGTGTTAGTATTTTCACTCAGTTTAAACTTGGTACTATGTATACACTCTAACACCACACTGAGAGTAGATTCTAGTCCCCAACAATTACAGCCACTTCAGAACAATGGTTTTTACAAACAAATTTTAAGAAATCCTTATAACGATGTTCTTCAGCAGCCCACTATCTTTTGTTCTTGGTCAGGTTTTTGAAGTGCGGTGTTTTCTTTTTGGTGTTTGAGTTATTGTGCAGTTTATTCTCAGTTCTGACCCAAAGTGTTGGAACTTTTTAGGAAGTCTGTATCCAGAGTTTCACTGCAGATTTTCACTCCCTTCTTGGCTGGACAGTTCTGATGTCCTTCTCTTTTAGGTAGTCTCAGACCACCACATGATTAAAATTTGAGACCTCTAGCCTTTTCTAGACTTGGAAGAGATTACCCAGGGCTCCCAGATTTTGTCTGAATTTAATTGGTCTCATTCCTCTTCCAGTCTCACTCCCCTACCTCATTGTCCCCTATTATCAGACTCCTACTAATCTCAGAGCTCAAGTCACCTATTTCAAGTGAATGAGTTCTTTGCTCTCCTCAGCTTTATAGACTCAATTTGCTGGTGCTGAATTGCTATCTCGATCCACCCTTGTGGAGCTATGATAGTGTGGCCTCCTCTGACCTGCATTATTCCATTCTCCAAAGGGACAGACTATATGGATATTAAAAATATAGTTCATTGAGAGTGATGAAGGCAAAAGTAAAGTTGAATATTCAAAAGATAAGAGGAGAGAAAGTGGAAGTAAGGTAGTGTATGAAGGCCCTAAAGAGGGAGAAAGTGAAGAAGTAGAAAAAAGAGAATAAGATTTTTTGCTATTAGAGGGAGAGTTGAGGAGAGTAAGAGTAAGAAAACAAGAAAACAAGGAGAGCTGAACAACACCAACTCCCCCTGATATTAACCAACAAAAATTAAAAATAAGAAAATATGACATAAAAAGCAACAAAACAAAACAAACACCACCCCCCAAAAAAAACTCAAACTAGACAAGTTCTACCTCTTAGAAAAACAGAAATAATAAAAGGTTAATAAAGGGGAAAATTTTTAAGAAACATGTGTATACACATATACATGAGTTCATCAGCAAATAGACCCAGAACAACAACTAAAAAATTTAAAAATAAGAAAAAAATGCTTAAATTTTTTAACAAAGGTAACTGAAGATGAATATTTACATCCTATTCCAAACTATCCTTCTGTCCTTTACTTTATGGACCTCTTAGAGGGAGCCAGATCTGGGTGATACAAACCCAACTTCCTTTTGTGATTTTTGCCATCCCACCTGCTAAAGTAGGTTGGAAGAATAGTCATTTGAAGTGACTTTTAGCTTCTCTGTTTGCCAGTGCAGGAGGGATGGAGCTGGAAGTACCTTCTAATGGCATTTTGTCTGGATGTCTTAGATTGGTTGAAAGTGATACAGAGATCTATTGGGGAGTTCTGGTTTCTGGGGATGTTCTAAATGGAATTCTGACCTTTGTTTTGGGTATGAACTCTAAAGTGCTTAAATCCTTGTACCCCTAGGGCTGAGTAGATACCAAGGCATCTGAGTTTCTATTGTCTCCCAAGTTCTACTTTTAGGTAACAGGTCAGTCTGGGTATATGGTGCGTGGCAGTTTTCCTGTCTCCTGCCCACCACCCATATATGAATTTCTAAGTCTCCATCCCAGATATAATTATATTCACCTGATCAATCTCAGCAGGTTGTTTCTGCTCAAAAGGAAATTGAGTTGTACTCTTCTATCTCCAATGTAATCATGCTCTTCTGGACGGTTTCCCCAATCCTTTCCCTCTGGTCATTCCTGTACTGCAGGGCTCAAAGAAAAAACATATTTTACTCTCCTCTGAACCTCTGTCTTCAATCCCCCTGAATCCACTGTTCTCTCTTTATAACTGTTTTGGGACTGTGATTTGCCAGGTGCACTTTAGGTCACAAAGTAAGCCCTGGCTAAGACAAGAGTGTAAGTATTTGTTAATGACTCTTGGTTCTCATAGGAACAAGATTTGGCATAAACTCCTCAAGCTGGATCTCCCCCTTGGTTCTTTACATAAAGATTAAGAAACACGGAGCACATTTTATGTGCCAAATTTGTTAGCTGTGTTTCTCTTTCCCTTTGCGTTTTGCCTCACTTTGCAGTGACACAGCACCACTTACCCTGGCTGGCTCTGGTGTATTTCTTTATATCCTCTGTTCACTACACCAGTATCTCTGGGCTTCTCTGAATCTCTGACAGATGAATAATGATACAAAATTTTTTCTTTAGTTCTTCAGACACCCATGATGTTATGAAACTGTATTCCTGTCATTCAAATTCTAAGTCTCAAAGCAAGTAGAAAGTGCCTCCTTCCTGTACTCTGCCATCATGCCAGAAACCTCCCAAAATATGTATTTTAAAGGAACATCAAAAGCCCCTTTCTGCTACTTACATGTGTTCTTTGTTAAATTAAAATCTATTTTCTGATGAATGTAAAAAAAATGAATGTGGAAAGATTTTTTTTATTGTTAACTATTTTTGATACTGATGTTTTACTGCTTTATGTTCATGTTACCAATAGCTTCATAAAATTTAAAATAATATACTACTCTTCCAAAAATATCATATATTTGTAATTTATAAAAATATAAAATTCATAAATTAAGGAATCATAGGAAAATAAGTTATTTTCAGAGGTTCTTTTAAAAGAAGGAAAAGTAGAAATGTATCTAAATATTTTAGATTGGTAGATTTTTCTATAACTACTTTATTTACTTTTATATCCCAATACATTTAGATGATTATATTTTGAACTAGAAATGTGCAAGTATATCTTATTTTTATTCTCTTTTTCCCTTTGGGAAAGAGAAAGAAAGACTAAAAATCATTCTGAAGGACTGGGAATGTAGCTCAATGGTAGAGAGCTTGCTTAGCATGTGTGAGGCCCTGGGTTTTATCCCTAGCACTGCCAGAAAAAAAATCATTGGCAAAATTCATATTTCATTTATTCCAAATTAGTATCAGTCATTGTTTTGTTTTGTTTTTGGTGGGGGTTGTTACTAGAAGGTTAGAAGTTCACATCCTTTAAAAAATTTTTTTAATTTGTTTTAATTGGTTATACATGACAATAAAATGCATTTATGTACTTTGGTATATCATATATAGATGAGATATAATTTCTCATTTTTCTGAGTGTAAATGTTGTAGAATCATATTGGTAATGCAGTCACATATATGTAAAGTAATAATGTCTGTTTCATTCTACTATATTTCTTATCCCCACATCCCCTCCTGTCTCCTCCCCTCCCCTCCCATCCTCACCCTTCCCTTCACTTCCCTCTACCTAATCTAAAGTATCACTATTCCCAGCTTTCCTAGGAATCTCCATACTGCTTTCCAAATTGACCCAGCCATAGCCCTTCTCGGACTATTCCCTGAGGACCTTAAAAGAGCGCACTATAGGGATACGGCCACATCAATGATTATAGTGGCACAATTCACAATAGCTAGACTGTGGAACCAACCTAGATGCCCTTCAATAGATGAATGGATAAAAAAAATGTGGCATCTATATACAATGGAGTATTATGCAGCACTAAGAAATGACAAAATCATAGAATTTGGAGGGAAATGGATGGCATTAGAGCAGATTATGCTAAGTGAAGCTAGCCAAGCCCTGAAAAACAAATGCCAAATGTCTCCTTTGATATAAAGAGAGCAACTAAGAACAAAACAGGAAGGAAGAGCATGAGGAAAAGACTAACTGTAAACAAAGACAAATGGGGGGAGAGAAAGGGAGAGAGAAGGGAAAGGATATGCAAATGGTAGGAGACCTTCAATGATACACAAAAGTATAAGAGGTTATGATGGGCAAGAGGGAGGGGGGAAAAAGGGAGAGAATTGAACAACAGCAGAGGAGGCAGAGAGGGAAGGTGGGAGGGGAGGGGAGGGGGGATAGTAGCGGTTAGGAAAGGTAGCAGATCAAGACAGTCACTAATATGCCATTATGTAAAAATGTGAGTATGTAACAGATGTGATTCTGCTATCTGTATTTGGGGTAGAAATGGGAGTTCAAAACCCAATAGAGTCAAATGTATGAAAGATGATTTATCAAGAGCTCTGTAATGTTTGGAACAATCAATAATAAAAAAAATAATAAAAAAAATAAAGTATCACTATTCTTCTCTAGTCTCCCCTCCACTCCCTTGCCTTATTGTGAATTAGCATCTGCATATTAGGGAAAACATTCAGCCTTTGTTTTTTGGGGATTGGCTTATTTTGCTTAGCATGATATTCTCCAACTCCATCCATTTACTGGAAAATGCCATAATTTCATTCTTCTTTAACGCTGAGTAATATTCCATTGAAAATATGTATCACATTTTCTTTATCCATTCATCTATTGAAGGACACCTAGGTTAGTTCCATAGTTTAGCTATTGTGAATTGAGCTGCTATAAACATTGACATGGCTACATTATTGTAGTATGCTGATTTTAAGTCCTTTGAGTATAAAACAAGGAGTGGGATAGCTGGGTCAAATGGTGGTTCCATTCCAAGTTTTCTGAGGAATCTCCATACTGCTTTCCATAGTGGTTGCACCAATTTGCAGTTCCACCAGCAATGTATGAGTGTATCTTTTTCCCCATATCCTCGCCAACATTTACTGTTGTCTGTATTCTTGATGATTGCCATTCTGACAGGAATGAGATGAAATCTTAGTGTAGTTTTTATTTGCATTTCTCTAATTGCTAGAGATGTTGAACACTTTTTCATGTTTGTTGATCAGTTGTATTTCCTCTTCTGTGAAGTGTCTATTCAGTTCCTTAGCCCATTTAATGATTGGATTAATTGTATTTTGGTATTAAGTTTTTTGAGTTCTTTATATACCCTAGAGATTAATGCTTTATTGGAGGTGCACATGGTAAAGATTTTCTCCCAATCTGTAGGCTCTCTCCTCAGTTATTGATTGTTTCCTTTGTTGAGAAGAATCTCTTTAATTTGAATCCATCCCATTTATTGATTCTTGATTTTACTTCTTGCACTTTAGGAGTCTTGTTAAGGAAGTCAGATCCTAGGTCAACATGGCTAAGATTTGGGCCTACTTTTTCTTCTATTAGGCACAGAGTCTCTGTTCTAGTGCCTAAGTCTTTGATCCACTTTGAGTTGAGTTTTGTGTAGGTTGAGAGAGAGAGATTTTATTTCATTGTGCTACATATGGATTTCCAGTTTTGCCAGCACCATTTGTTGAAGAGACTATTTTTTCTCCAGTGAATGTTTTTGGCACCTTTGTCTAGTGTGACATAACCGTATTTATATGGATTTATCTTTGTGCCCTCTATTGTATACCATTGGTCTACAAGTCTATATTGGTACCAATACCATGCCATTTTTGTTACTATTGTTCTATAGTATAATTTAAGGTCTGGTATTATAATGCCTCCTGCTTTACTTTTCTTAGTAAGGATTGCTTTAGCTATTCTGGGTCTCTCATTTTTCCATATAAATTTCATGATTGCTTTTTCTAATTCTTTGAAGATTGTCATTGGGATTTTAACAGGAATTGCATTGAATCTATATAATGCTTTAAAATAAGTAAGTTATTCACAATTTTCAGTACTGTGTTTTTGACAGAATGAATACTAACAGTTCACACAATAGTTAGCAAATAATGGATAGAGCTATAATTATGTGACACACTTTTGTTATTAAAAGAAATGGTATAGTTAATGGAAAAGAATGAAATTGTTTTCAGACTTAGTGAATTTTATTGCATTTAGTTTTTAGTATTGTTTGTTGTATTCTATATACTACAATTTGGCCTGATATTTTGTCTTATCTCTTGGGTTTTAAAAAACAAACCACTACTCCTAAAATACAAGGAGTTATTTGCAGCCAGCCACAGTAAATAGTAGTTATCAGTTCCCAAAGATCAGGTACAAACTTTAAAATCTTTGAACTCTCTAGAAATGAAGTCTCAAAATCACATGCAAAACAAGGTAACAATATTTTGGAGTGCATTTAAGGTTTTCCTTATCAAAGTCAATTTAACCTTAAAATGTGTGATATATTTTGTTAAAATATGTAGATTTCTAAAGAAGAATAAAAGGATACTACTAAGAAATGTAACTATGCTGTGGAGAGTATTATCCTTGAGGGAAGTGATTTTGGTAGACATAACTTAGGATTGTTTTTCTATCGTATCTTTATTAACTCTTTCAAGAACCCATCTTTTTCAGGTTAGTTTGATGGAGACCATAGGAGGCATAAAGATTCATAAAAACTTCTCCCTCAAGGAATTCGTAATCTGGCACAGTACATGATATATTATGGAAGAGTTAATTGCTATGAGTAATATAAATTATAATTACTATTCTGTATGAGTTTAGATATACTATAAATGTTCACAGGGTTGAATGATGACTAGTATTTAGATAAGAAAAGATATTTTGGGAAAGGTATATCAGAGAAATTGGCTGAAATTGGAAAAGTGTAAGGTGCATTTAAAAAATAGTAAGCAAAACCATTGGGCAGGGTAGAAAAGCACAGGATAAATGCTTTGCTAACAGATGGTAAAACTTTAAAATTCTAAGAAGACTGTAAAATTATTCCACTGAATATTGATTTTGTGTTGAGTTCCTTAGACCTTTGGAATACATTGAAAGGGCCATAGATAGTGCTTAGGAATGAGAAGGAAAGAAGAGTCTACCGAAGAGGCCTTTGGCCTCCTTCCGTTTTAATTAAAGCAGATCAATTCTCATTCTCTCCCAATTTCTCCTGTTTTCTCTTTCTAATTTATTGGCATCTTCATATAACCAGTGCTATGGTTTAGATATGGTTTGAGTGTGTTCCATATACTGGAAGCTTGGTCCCTGGTATGGCAGTGTTGAGGTAATGGAACCTTTAAGACGTGAAGCCTAGTGTGAATTAATTAGGTCATAGGGGACACTGCCTAAATGATGTTAGAGTGTATTTTGACATATTGTACATACGTGGAGTATAACTTCCCATTCTTGTGGTTGTACATGGTGTGGAGTTTTACTGGTTGTATGTTCATATGTGAATATTATGTCTAATTTATTCCTTTCCTTATTCTTTCCTAATCTCATCCCTGCTTTCTTTCCTTCATTTCCTTTTGTCTAATCCAGTGAACTTTTATCCCCCACTGCCCTTGCTTCTTGTGTGTTAACTGCTTTGTTCTATAACCCAGCAAATTCTCCAGTTCTGTTCCCTATTTTAGTTCCTTCCAACTTGAACTCTACATCACAGGGCAACTAATAAAAATTGTTTGGTGTTAACACAGTACCTTGAGTTCCTAAGATATTTAGAAACTGTTTGTGGTTGTTGAAGCAAGACTTGAGGATTAAACTCTGTTAATGCCTGAATGATTTTTATAAGCCACAATTTCATTTTGAAAAGCAATGATGTATTATACAGAGGGAAAGTAGATTCAAACTTAGTAGGAAAACTAAATGAACTTAAATGATCCTGGATTGTGTCTTCCAAAAGTTTTAAATCTTAAATTAATAGGTAGGGAAATCTCTTAACATTTCTTTTTGCAATTTTGTTTTAATAAGCATGTATTGAATTGCCACCCAAATAAAGAACAATGTAAAAATTTTAAGTTTTAAACAAATTCACAGCCAAAGTGTATTATTAGTGTGTGGATTGTATACCTTAGTAATATATACATATTTTAAGACTAGAAAAGTTTATTATATTCAACTTGGTATTCCAGTGGTTCTTAGTTGATACTTTATAAATAGTTGAAGATAGGATAGAGAGATGAAAGAAGGTGCATTCATCAGGAATGCTAATTTTAAACTAAGTGACCCTAGTTTCATGGGAACATTGTACCAATCTTATATGATCCATTTGAAATTCCTTCTTACTTTTCTTTGCTTATTACTGTGTCCTGCTCATCACCTTGTTAGCCTTTTCCTCATCATTTTCCTACCTTTGCCACCTCTAAGATAGAGATGAGAAGAGGAAGAAGATACTTTAGAGCTATTTATAATTAAGGAGAGAAGCCCAAATAGTCAAAAGAAACAGAAGATTATACACACACACACACACACACACACACACACACACACACACATATATATATACACATATACATAAACACATATACATAAATACATATACATACATACATATATATGTATGTATGTTTGTGTGTGTGTGTGTATTTCCACGCTGTACTAAGGCTTGCACTCAGGGGCACTCTACTACAAAGCTACATCCCCAACCTTTTAAAAAATTTTATTTTGAGACAAGCTTTGGCTAAGTTGTCTTGAATTTGCAATCTTCCTGTCTCAGCTCCCTGAGTAGCTGAAATTACAGGTATGTACCTAATTCCTAGCAAGAAATAGAGAATCTTTAGCTGTCACAAAATGACTTCTGTATTCTTTACAGAAGTATACCTTAATTTAATGTGTATATCAGAAATTCTGTTGATAATTTTGTTTTTAAATGATAATCATTTATTATTGCTCATCCTTCTGCAGTTTGAATGGAGAATTATTTTGCTCTACAAGATGTTAGTCAGGGCTTACTTGATGGCTTAATTTGGTCATTGGCTGAGCTTCCCTGGAAGGAAGGTGGTCTCTCATATGTTGGGGCATTGATGATGAGCCTCAGCTGGGGTGTCCTGGTTCTACTTCATGTGGTATTTCATCCTCCATGACTTTTCCATGTGATTTATTTTAGCCTGGACTTTCTTAGAATATGGTGACCTAGTTCCAAGAGGTTAAAGTAAAAACTGCCAGTCACAGCATCACTGCTATTTTGATTTGTTGGTTAAAGCAAGTCTGTGGGGTTGTTTCCCATACACAAATCTCATTATCACATTACTACATTCCCCAAACTAATGTCTTTTTGCTCAAACCTGGAATATACTTTACCCTGGGAATTTGCTTTAAGTTAAATATGTGGGCCTATTCTATCACAGACTTCATACCTATTTATCCTTATCTTTTTTTCAGACCATAAATATAACCTCAAATCTTTTCTTTCCATTTTCCTTTGTTAAACTTCCCTCCCAAAGGGCCTACTCTTTCTTTATGTCTAGGATTTTAATTTTATTCACTACAGAGAAATACTGGAGGTAAAAAATACTGGGAAGGCTGCAGAAGACTGGAAATCTCAATAAGATTTTATTTTTGAAATATAAATGGAATTTACCTGTTTGGAGAAAGTAGAGCAGGTAGGGCATTTTAAGTTTCTTATTTGGGAATCATTTTTAGTTCCTCTTTGGATTGAATGAGAGCTCAGTCTTTGAGTTCAGCCAAGATGATAGTGAGTTTCTTGGTCTTTTAGAACTTGTGCTGCCCTTGCAAAACTTTCACTTTCTGAACAGTCTCTCTCGAAGGACACAAAGAATAAGCAGGGCACTTTTGGCTGATCCTTTTCTGGCTATTCAGCTGTTTTACTGCTTAGTTTTTCTTCAGCTAGTTTACTTGCTGGAACTTTGGGACTAATTCTACCTTTGAGAGAAACTAGTCTGTGTGTGTGTGTGTGTGTGTGTGTGTGTGTGTGTGTGTGTGTTGGTGCTGGAAATTGAACCAACAGGTGCTTTACTGAGCTACATTTCACACTCATTTTTTATTTTAAGACACACTGTCACTAATGCTTAGGGTCTCACTAATTTGCTGAGGCTGGCCTCAAACTTGCATCCTCTGCCAACACCCCTGAGTCCCTGGAAATATAGATATGCTGAGCCAGACTGGTTTTTCTGTTCGTAATGAATGTTTGGTTTGATTTCTTCATTGCCAGTGAACTTTTAATAGCAGGTGTTACTTAGGGAATTTTTCTGCTTTTCAATACTAGCTGCCTTCAGTTACTTTCAATCTGCTTCTAGATTTTCCTGTGTCAAAGCTATGCACCAGAAGGACTGTGTACTGAATTAATGCTCATTTTTAGAACAAACAAGGTTGCTGCCATTGTTCTGGGACCTACCTTCTTGGATCTTTCCCAGATATTCAGTGAATCAAGTCTTAGCCTTCTTTTCTTAATTTAAATTCTATTAAATACTCATCAACTTTAACAAGTTCCCAAAGCCAAAATAAATAAAAAGGAGCTGAGATATAACTCAGTGGCAGAACACTTACTTGATATGCTTGAGGCCTTTGGCTAGGTCCTAGCATGGGGTGGAGGGAGGATTTCTACTAGTGGAGAAAAGTTAGGCTTTTCTCTACTACCCTCCTTCTACCTTTGCAAGCTGTACTGTTATTCAGGGTAAAAATAAAATTTTGCCTTTGTGTTGAGGACTTTTCTAACTTCTGTAACCTTAATAAATTATTGCCTTTATGAATTGGATTGGCTTTCAGTGCTTTACCCAATTTGCTTTTCATTCAAACTACTGTTTGAATGAAACTGTTTGAATGAAACAAACAGTAGTTTGAATGAAGGTGTTTTCCCATTCTTTTTTAAAAAATTAATTTATAGAGTTAAAGAAATAGCAAGACTGAATTGAAACAAAATTATTATCTTAGTAATTTTCTTTGAAATAAATAAAAGGCCAGTAGAACCTTTTCCATATTTCAGGAAACTTAAGAAGTGATAATTATGTGCAGTTTTCTGTAATTTAAATGTGTATGTAGTTCTCATGGGATTCCTATCTGGAATAAAGTGCAACTATTAGTTTCCTTTAGTCTAAGGAATTTTCTTTTTTTTCATTCCTTCTTTTAGTATATTAAAAAGTTAAAATTATGCTATTTTTTATCATTTTTACATAGTAGTTGGGTTCATTTTGACAAAATCATTCATGCATGAAATTTTATTTCAATCCTCATTCCCTCAACTTTCCCTCTCCCTTTCCCCTCTTCTTCTTCCTTTTGCTTGTTATTTATTTTCAATTAGTTTTTGTCTACATATAAATAATGGTGAAATTCTCTGTGATATATTTACATGTATACAATGTGGTTTCCTCCCCTTTCTTGTTGCTGTTACCTCCTTCTCAATCCTTCTTCAGTTCCACTGATGTTTCCTTTATGTTTATGATATATGAACACCCCTCCCCCAGCTTCTTTCCCTTAATTTGCTCTGACTTCCATAAATGATAGAAAACATTCAACCCCTGACTTTCTGAGTCTGGCTTATTTCACTTATTATGATGTTCTCCATTTCTATTCACTTACCTGCAAATGCCATAATTTTATTCTTTATGGATAAGTAAAACTCAATTGTGTACATATACCACATTTTCTTGATCCATTTGTCTATTGTCGAACATCTGGGCTGATTCCATAATTTGGCTATTATGAATTGTGCTGCCATAAACATTGAAGTGGCTGTATCTCTATAGCATGCTGATTTTCATTCTTTTGTATAATACCAAGGAATGGAATAGATGGATCATATGCTGGTTCAATTCCTGGTTTTTTGAAGAATCTTTATACTGCTTTCCAGAGTGATTATACTAATTTCTAGTCCCACTAACTGTGTGTGAGTGTACCTTTTTCCCTACATCCTTGCCACAATTTATTATTATTTGTGTTCTTGAGAATTGTCATTCTGATTGTAGTGAGATGGCATCTCAATGTACTCTTGATTTGTATTTTCCTGACTACTAGAGAAGTTAAACACTTTTTCACATATTTGTTGGCCATTTGTGTTTCTTCTTTGAGAAATATCTATTTCATTCTTTTATCCATTTCTTGATTGGGTTATTGTTTGCTTGTTTATTTTTGAATTTTTTGTGTTAAGTTTTTTGAGTCCTTTATGTATTCTGGATATTAATCTCCTATTGGAGGAACAGGTGGCATAGATTTTCTCCCATCCTGTAGGGTCTCTCAGCAGACTCTTAACTATTTCCTTTGTTATCCAGAAGCTTTTTAACTTGATGGCATCCTGCTTATTGATTCTTGGTCTTTTTTCTTGAGGTTTAGGGATATTGTTCAGGAAATCAGTGCCTGCCTGTACATACATGATGAAAGTGTTGAGCCTATTTCCTTCTAGCAGTTTGAAGGTTTCTGATCTTGTTCCTACATCTTTGATACATATTGATTTGACTTTTATTCAGAGGGAGTGATGGGATCAAATTTCATTCTTCTAAATATGGATGTTTAGTTTTATCACCATTATTTGTTAAAAAAGCTATTGTTTTGCCAACAAATATTTTTGGCACCTTTGTCAAGTATCAGATGGTCTGTGTCTTACTCCTTCAGCCTTTATGTCTATTTTGATGCTAGTACCATGCTGTTTTTGTTACTACAGCTCTGCAGTATAATTTGACATCTGGTATTGTGATGCCACCTGTATCACTCTTCTTGCTCAGGATTGCTTTGACTATTCTCAGTCTCTTATTTTTCCAAATGAATTTGAGGACTGTTTTTTTCATTTCTATGAAGAATAACATTGGTATTTTGATAGGGATTACATTGAATCTGTGTGATGCTTATTGTAATGTGGCCATTAATTCTGCTTATCCATGAACATGAGC
Source organism: Urocitellus parryii (assembly GCF_045843805.1). Taxonomy (NCBI): domain Eukaryota; kingdom Metazoa; phylum Chordata; class Mammalia; order Rodentia; family Sciuridae; genus Urocitellus; species Urocitellus parryii. Next base: position 65,058,684 of record NC_135531.1, on the reverse strand, counting down.
AGTCATCCCATCTTCTGAGGTCTTCTTCAATTTCTTTCTTTAGTGTTCTATAATTTTCATTGTAGAGATCTTTATCCCTCCTTGGTTAGATTAATTTTGAAGTATTTTATTTTATTTTTTGAGGTTATTGTGAAAGGGATGGTTTTCCTAATTTCTTCTCAGAAGAATTGCTATTGGAAAATAGGACAGCTATTGACTTATGAGTGCTGATCTTTTGCTACTTTGCTGGATTCATTTATCAGCTCTGGAACTCTTCTGGTGGAGTTTTTTGGTTCTTCTAGATATGGGATCATGTCTTTGGCAAACAGAGATAGTTCAACTTCTTTTCCTTTAATTTCCATCTTTGCCTGATTGTTCTGGATAGGGTTCTGAGAAATATGTAGAACAGAAGTGATGAGAATGGAAATCCTTTTTTGTTCCTGACTTTAGAGGAAATTCTCAGTTTTTTTCATTCAGTATAATGTTGGCTTTGGGTTGTCATATATAGTCTACAATGTTGAGGTAAGGTTCTTCTACCCCTAAGTTCTCCAGTGTTTTTAACATTAGTTGGTATTGAATTTTATCAAAGGCCTTTTCTGAATCTACCAAGATGCTCATATGATTCTTGTTCTTAATTTATTTAAGTGATGAATTACATTTATTGATTTGTGTATGTTGACACATCTTTGTATCCCTGGGATGAAAGTGGATCCTTGTATCCACCTGATTATATCTTCTTGATATGCTCTTAAATGTGGTGTGCTATTATTTTATTAAGGATTTTGCATCTATGTTGATCAGGAATATTGGCCTATAACTTTATTTTCTTGATGAGTGAAATATTTTCTCTATCCTTTTCCTTGAGCCTGTGGGTGTGTTTAGCTATGAGTTTCTTGCAAACAGCATATAGTTGAATTTTTTAAAAATCTATTTGCTTATCTATGTTTTTTTACTGGGGAATTGAGACCATTTATGTTCATTGTTATTGTAGATATGTGTTTGTAGTGTCCTGCCATTTTAGCTTGTTTGCTGTATTTAATTCTATCTTGATTTTCATTTAGTTGGTTACTCTTCTAGTGATCTTCAACTCTTTTGGAGCTTTGAGGTCTGTGTTTAGGTTCTTCTTTGCTGTTCATCTTGAATATTCTTTGTAGGGCTGGCTTAGTGGTCATGAATTCTTTTAGTTTATCCTTGTCATAGGAAGTTTTTATTTCTTCATCAATTTTGAAAGAGAGCTTTGCTGGATATAGCAATCTTGGCTGGAAATTGTTTTTCTTTTAGAGCTTGGAATATCTTATTCTAGTCCTTTTCCATTTTAGAGTTTGAGTTGAAATATCGGAGATGAGCTTTATTGGTTTGCCTCTAAATGTGACCTGATGTTTTTCCTCTCACAGCTTTTAATATTCTTTCCTTGTTATATGTTAGACAATTTGATTATGATATATCTTGGAGAGTTTTTCTTCTGATGTTTCCATTTGTTGCCCTGTATATATTCTGTATTGGATGTCTGTCTCTTGTCTGATATGGGATGTTTTCTGCTGCTATCTCACTGAAAACGTTTAATGCTTTTAGCTTGTAGCTCCATCTTCTCTTCTATCCAATGACTCTAAGGTTTGTTCTCTTGATACTGTCAGGTTCTTGTAAATTCTGATCATGTTCTTTTATTATTTTTACTTTATTTCATATTAAATATTCAAGTTCATGCACTCTCTCTTCAAGGCCTGAAATTCTGTTTTCTATGCAGTCTAATCTGCATAGAATGATGCTAGGAAAAATTTTAATTTGATTCATTTTGTCTTTCATTTGTAGGAGTTTTGACTGATTTCTTTTCAATATTTCTCTTTCTTTATTGAAATGGTCTTTCATCTCCTGCATTTGTTCTCTTAATTCATTCCTTATATCTCCTTTTAGTTCATTGAACATTTTAATATATTTTTGTGTATATATGTATGTATGTGTGTGTGTATATATATACATATATATTATATATATATAGTGTGTGTGTATATATATATACATATATATATATTATATATATATATATAGTTTCTTTGGAATTTCATTCACTTCCACATTTGTGGGATGCTTTGTTGGGGGATAGTGAATTTTGGAAGGAGATTTGCCTGTTTCTTTATGTTTTCAGAGGTCTTTGAGTTGTGTATCAATTGAGATGGATTCTCCTTTCTCTTCTATATGTGTGTCCTTTTATGTGTAGTTTTCTTTTTTGTTTGTTTGTTTGTTTGTTGTTGTTGTTCTGGGACTGTTCTTCATTTTTGCTCTATGGGAAGATGTTAGGAATGAGACCATAGGTTCCCCTTTGGTGTCCTTTTTGGGTCCTGGTTGTTGGTTTGGGGTTTTTGTCCCCCCAGTTCTGTGTTGAAATATCTTGAGGCTCAGATGGGGATAAATGATGTGTGAGGTAAGATTTGCTGTTAATTGGCTAAGTTGTGAGTATTGCTTGGCAATAGGATCTCTACTCTATGATTTTGAAGTGCCCCAATCACTTTCTATTTTCTCTTAGAGGAAGTGGTGTATCAGGATTAGGTCTAATGTTAACAACAGATGTACAGGTCTAAGATAAACATCCAATGTATACTTTGATATCTTTAACACTATTTTCTACCTATATAGGAATGGTGGGGTAAGCATTTAATGTTAGTACCAACAATAAAAATCTGTGAAGTCAATGAAGCCTTAAACAGCAGGTATCTACTATGTTGCCCACAGTATTAATAGTCATAACAACATGAATGGGGTAGGAATTCCATAAACAATATAAAATTCTATTATTTAATGCAATTAGAGTTTCTTAAATGAAGAGAAAATAGGGTAGAAAGGCAAGAGAAAGTTTGAAATACTTTAAAAAAGTGAACATTGGAGAGGCAGCAGATAGGCAGCAGATGTTCACTGTAAACAAGGAGGAATAAAAAATAACTAAAAGTAATAAAAAAAGAAAGAGGAAGAGGGAACAGGAAAATGTGGCTTTTAGTTCGGGAAGAGAGTGAGGAAGGGGCAATATGAGGGACAAAAATTAAGTAAGAACAAATAAACAAGTGTAAGATCAAAACAACTCATCATGTATAATAATATCCCACCTATGTCAAATCATGACTAAATAATAAACAAGTATAGAAGAAAGCAGTTAAAATGAAAGTAAAATTATGCATATATAAATACATGTACATCCAGATATGTACTTATTTATATGTGTGTATGGGTATATATATATATATATATATATATATATATATACAACCTATCTGTGCAGTGAGAAAAACACACACACACACACACACACACACACACACATCTTGCAGAATGAAAAAAAGTTTAAAAAACCATAAAGTACAATGAAACAATTTTTTCTTTTTTTTCAATGAATTAATATTTGAAAAACTTAAAGTTAAAATAAAAACAGTAAAAAATTAAAAATATGTTTAAAAATGCAGAGACTATGGAGGAAAAAAGGTAAAACAAAAGAAAAAAGGGAGAAAATGAGAAATGAAGGGTTTATTTTTGCTGAGGTAGCCAAAACTGTTAGCAGGCATGGATTTTTGTTCTTTACATTTATTTTTGACTTTGTAACCCTTGGGTCAAGGCTGGAAGTAATTTTAAGCTCAACACCTTTGTGTTCCTTCCTTGCCTAACTTCCAGCCCTTGTGCCCAAGGAGTCAAAGCTAGTTGTGATAGCTCTCAGCTTCCAGTTTCCCAGTATAGGTGGAATAGATTGACAAATTGTGTATTCCTAAAGCAGGGGTGGTAGAAAGTTCTAAATTGGAAGTTCCAGTAGTTGGAGTGAACTACTGGCTGAACTTTGGAACTCTTGAGATTTGATCCATGCCCCCCTGTAATTAGAAAGATGCTGGTCTCTGCAAGATGTCTGTATCTTTAGGGCCTCCAATAAAATCTACTTCTGGGGTACAGGGACTAAACCTTCACAGATTCTACCTTTACTGCTCTCAACATGTATTACCAGGTACCCACATTCAAGTACAGATGCTCTTGTGTGGCTGTTAAAGGCATTTTCCCTATAGCTCTTATGGGGCACCAGCAACAAAGGGATCTTTCTTTCCTTGGTATCTGGAGCCTGTATGGTCCAGGTACAATTTTCTTTCTGCCTATTTAATCACTCTGGTTCAGGCACACTCTGGGGGCCACAATAGGTGACTGCTGGTAACTTTCTTTAAGAGTTCCCTATCTCCTGTTTCTGCTTGCTGCGGCCTAGTACTTGTAGATGGTTCCTGCACTGATAGCCATTTTCTATGTCTGGGAACATTTTTCCATGCCAGTTCCCATGGAACTATCTGCCCTTGTGGCCAGCCATTTGGGGTTGGTTTTCACTGAACCAATCTAGCTTCCAGTCATCCAAGCTTACCATCACTGCCATCTGAGTGAAGAAGACTTCCACTGTTGGAGTCTTTACAAGTAAATTCCAGACATTGTGGAGTCTGCAAAAATAGCTGTTGCTACCATTCACTGTCCAAAGTACTGAATTACAGAACCCATTAACATAATGAAGGTTTCTTATTTTTTTCCTCCCACTAAATTGGGGGTGGTTTTGTTATGCAACAATAGTTAATCAGAATAGAATTTAATATTGGAAATGGGATGCTGCTGTAAAAAAACCTAAGGTACATGGAATCAATTGATGTGTAGAGAAAGCTAGTCATGAAACCTAGAAGGGACTTAAGAAGACTATTGGTAAGGAAGCTGAAAAGAAGATCTTTATTATCTAGTGGCAGAAAGTAGAGCAAAATTGTCGTGTATGGTAAAATGGAAAATAGAAAATGAACTAATAGATGGGTCTAGCAAAGAAAATTTCCAGGCAATATGTGAAATGCCAACTTTTTTTTTTTGTTGTTGTTGTTGTTGTTTGTTTGTTTTTTAGCTGTACGTCATGAGATATGGCCAGAGAAAAATAAACTAAAAATGGAATTCTTGTTTTCTAGCAGAGGGTTCTCAAAAGTAAGAAAGAACCTAAGTACAAAAATCAAAATTTAGAGCAGAGTTAGGAAAATGTGGTCTTAGAACAAAGATAAGATTAGGGTATAATTACAAGACTTTTGTTAAGTCCTCAGAAAGATTTGAGGTAGTGCCTCACAGACCTGTTAGATACACACAAAAAAACCTTCCAGCTGTCTTTCAGGCATGTCTCCATGTTCCTCTCTGTTAAATAAAATTCTTAAGGGTTTTATCCCACAGCAGCCCCAGAGGGAGCCCTGTGTAGAAAAAGGATTTATTTAGAAGAATATGTGGATGTGACTTTTGCCTGAATGAATGGATTTTTAAGTTGATACATAGAGACCTAATAGGTGTTTAAAAAGAATTCTCAGCCTGGTGTGAGAGGGCCTAGACAACCCAAAATGAAAAGATGTTTTTGGATCCTTGAGCTACCATAAGCAGAAAGTACTAAGGAAAGTACTCAGTTGCAATATTTGCTAGCTTTTTATGGAAAAGGAAGCATGATATAGTAGAATCAAGAAGCCACAGGGCATGACCCTACTCCCCCTGAGTAGGATGCCCTCTGATCAATGTTCTGATTACCTTGTCCAGCTGGATATCATAATTATTATGAACAAGTGGCATTACCTGCCTTATTCCCTTTTCTCTCCTACTGCTTGTTGAATGGAAATATCTGTTGTAATTGTCCTATCCCTGAATAATTTAGGTAGTTTAGATGTATAACTTAGATGGATAACTTGTCCCTTTAGTTCACAGGTCTTCAGATTGAAAGGAATGGTATTTGAGGTACTCATTTACATTTCAACCTGATTTAGATGATTAGATCCTGTACTTGGAACTAAAATGCTTTAATTAGAAGGAGACTTTGGGGATTGTAGGAAAGGGAGTAAATGCATGTGAATTGTTGTGACCACAGGGCAGACTGTGCCAGATTGATTTTTTTTTTAAATTAAACTTTTTATTTTTAGATTATAGATTATAATTATATATATAATCATATATAATTATAGATTCACATACAGTTGTAAGAAATTATGCAAAAGAGATCCTATATAACCTTTACCAAGTTTCCTCTGAATGACAACATTCTATTATAATAATCATACTAGGATATTGACCTTTCTATAGACTAGTAGAAATCTGAAGACCTACTAATCTTTCAGATATCCCCAGTTTTACTTGTGTATGTGTGCATGTGTGTGTGTTTTGTTTAATGTTACTTTTATCGTATGAGTAGATTTACAAATCTACTATTAGTCAAGGTACAGAATCACAAGATTCACTCCTGTTGTTTTTTCATTTATATCCACAGTGACTCTCAACCTGTTTAATAGAATTAACTTATATTATAAATACAGATATACTTACGGAAAAAATGAACATATATTATACATAATATTGTTTTTTAAATTGTCATGCAAATTACCAACAAAGACTTCCATTTAGAGGTAAACAATGGTTGACTTTTCCTAATTCAGAATTTACCTGTTAATAAAATAGACAGCTATTATAGTGGTAAAGTCTCTTTTAAATTTAACTTACTGTTTTTCACTATTGTCCATGGTGGTTTAAAATACTAATGAAAATATTTCATATGCATGTGCAGCTGTTTAAATAAATTGGGTAATAGTGTAATGCCCTTTACTTTTGTATTAACAAAAGTGTATCCTAAATAATGACATTTTAATTTTCTGCTGTTCAGCATATTGAATCAAACATAACCAACAATGAAATGTTGTAAGAAAAGCATTTCTAAAGAAAGAATTGCCTTTCCATGCTTTTTACTATTTATTCACTTCACCATTTTGTTGCTATAGTTAGAAAAACTGGCAAAGTAATTGGCAGGGATTTTAGCATTTTTCCTTTAGATTTTTTTATTTTAAAATTTTGATTACCAGGGGCTGTGGCTGTAGCCTAGTGGCATAGTGCTTGCCTACTGGGTTCAATCTTCAGAGAACCACATAAAAATAAATTAATAAAATAAAGGTATTGTATCCATCTACAACTAAAAAGTATTAAGAAAAATAAATTTTGATTACTAGATTATTTCTTTCTTCTCTCTCCCTTTCTGTTTTTATTATGTAGTTGTTCCTTATAATTTTTTTTCTGTGACTCTAAATTTTTACCATAATACCAAAATTATTACAGAACATGGCTATGAACTTTACTTTTTAACTAAGATGTGTATAGGATTTCTAACTTTGTAATACTTTAGTGTATTGTTTATGTTATTTATGATCTGAAGATGGAAATAGCTAATAATTGGTATTGTATATGATTTATCTTCTTCCTCCTGTTATTTTCAACATGGCAGTTACATCATCTCAACTGTCGTCTATTTTATGTTTTATTTTGCTCTTCCTTTAATAATATATTCATTGACTTTGCTAGGCACAAGCCTAAGTAGTAAAGAATAAAAATAAATCAGTATTAAATCTTTAAGCGTCTTCTAATAGGGAGACAAGTCAACAGATGATCACAATAAAGTATACTTTTAGAGAAAAATAAAAATAGCATAGTATGGAGACATTTGGAGGGGGAGCTTTAAACTTAGTCTCTGGAGGTGAGCAAAGGTTTCCAGGAGAAGCTTAGTAGTTTATAATCTGCTAAGTTTCTTGAGTGCAGAAAAATTGAGGCTATATTTTCCTCTACATCCCCACTACCTACTATAATGCCCAGAAGATAGTGGTCACTCAATACATATTTGATAATTATTGAAAAAGCAAGACGTCTGATCATACTTTTGAAGGAGGCTTTTGGAATCAATTGAGGAATTAATTGAAAGACATTTCTTCCAGACAGAAGGAGCCACATGTGCAAAGGCACATATCCTTGGTAAGTCTCCCTCCTGAGCCAGAGATTCTCAGACTTCACCAGGATAATCAATTAGTAATTTTTCCTCCACCACAGTATCAATGAACTGTGACTGTTTCTAAGACAATTTCTATGAGGATTCTGTGATCCATCCCAGAAGTTAGATATGAAAATGTAATATTTTCAACATTCCTGTGAAAAAACTTTCTTGACCTAAAAATTATGCATAGTTTTTGTTAAAGATGTTTTTATTGAGGAAGAGAAGAAAAATAGAAACCAGCTCCTTTCAAAGCTGAAGAAATTAAGCATGATGTAATTGTATTCACTGCTGAGCCTTAATTAATGATATTAAAAAATTGCAATTGGCGACATCATTAGCCTATGATTTCTGCCCTGGGAAAGAAAGAAGTTGAACATTCTTCATCTTTGCCAGTGGTCTCACTGGCAGAGGCCCAACTTGAGGTATTGAACATTCCCTTTTCTATACATTCTTAAATGCTAATCTCATTGTGTGGTTTTAGATCTTTAGATGATTCAAGACTTACTCTTCCCAGAATAATACTATCCAGGTTATTATTTGGTATCGTGCTGGAGAATAAAGGCAGAATCAGATTTTTTTTTTTTTTTGCATTTTCATGATGGAAAGTTTACAAATTTTGTGATTAAGAACCAAAGTAGAGGGCTGGCGTGGTGACTCAGTTGTAAAGGTGCTTGCCTGGCATGTGTGGGGCACAGGGCTTGATTCTCAGCACCGCATATGAATAAAATAAAGGTCTATCAACAATTTATATATATATATATATATATATATATATATATATATATATATATAAAGCAAATTAGAGTCTGGCCCAAAGGAAAGCATCTCTAATTTTGGTAAATTGTAAACCCAATTTTAAAGATTGCTTATAGCTTTATGGGACTAGAATAAAAGATATATAAAGAAGAATGCTGAGATAAGAATGAATGATCATCAAAGAAAATTTGAAGATCCAATGAAGTCTTCACCTCTTCAGCTAACAGGCTCTCCTTGTGTAGCTGGGAGGACAGGGGTGTGCCAGCAGCCTGGCAAAGAAGACCCAATTAAATTTTGATTTCCATGAGGCAAAATCAGAGTTGATATGGACTTTGACTTTATAGAAGGAGTAAAATAATCAGATTTGTGTTTTTTAAAAAAAGTTCAGTCAGGTATCAATATGTAGTGTGGATTGGGGGAAGCAAAACTAGAGATAGAGACTCTTGTTCTATTTGTTCTTTCTGCATAACAAATAAAGCAATAGTTTATTATGCACATGGTTCAGGAATTCAGACTGGATAGAATAGGATGCCTTGTCTCTGCTACCTTATATTTGATAACTCTGTATTACTTCTGAGTGTTTGAAAGATATTTTCCCTTGACATAAAAACGTTGAACATGTTTTTCTTTCAGCATTTAAAGTGTTCTCTATGCAAATTTTAGGATGAAACATTCTTTTTAATACCTATCATTGTTCCTCTATATGGAGCATGTTTTTTCTTATTTTCTTTCTTGATCTTTTCAAGAATTTCTTTTGGTCTTGAAATATGATGTGTCTAGATATGATTTTTTTCTGCTTTTTATTTTCTGAGCAGGCTAGTCAGTGGTTTGCTGTCTTTTACTAATTTGGGGAAATTACCAGATATTATTCTTAAATATTTCTTTCTATCCTCTATCTTTTTTTTAATTTATAAAAATACTAGACTATTTCATATTCTCCCCATATATTTTGGATGATCTGTTCTATTTTTTCCTAGTCTATCTTTTCTTCCTCTGTGTTTTAGTTTAAGTACATTTCTTTAGTATCATCTCACATTGTAACTGGAGACTGCTTTGCTTGAGGGTTTTACTCAGTGTCTGGTCTGCCTTTGGCTCCAAGTCTTTATCTTGTTTCTGAGACTTTGAGAGGGTTTCCTCACCCCTCCTTGCACTTTCCTTTATTTGAAATGGACTTATTTGATAACTGCTAGCCTGGTATTGTAGTACAGGGTGTAACATTCTCTGTTGCTTTGGTTCAGCCTCAAACTTAGATGAGTGATGTTTCCCTGTTGCAAGTAAGCCTGTCTCATCCTAAAGTTAAGGGAGGTCTTGTGTCAGGATGTTTTTCTACCTCTCCTCAGGGTTGGAGGTTTTAAAAAAAAATCCTCTTTTCTTGCTATTACAGGTCTTGATCTATTCCCTGAAGACTACCATAGTTTTTGCTCTGCATTCACTTGGCTTAAGGTTTTTTGCATCTTAGTAGAGAGGGGATCAAGTGGAGCTTTGTGTTTTTCTCATGATAGTTTTTCTTTCTCCCTTTCTCCTATATCTTTTACATGAGGGAGTCTCTCACCAATCTCTTGCTCTCTCCCAATTTTTCTTCTAAGAACCTTATGAGATATGTGGAAAAGAACCTGTGAATGGGTAAGCATTCTCCTGGTGTTTCTGGCTCCTACAAGGTTTCCCCTTGGAGGTATCTATCTTTATTTAGAATGAGTTCTCTGATGACTTCAAGAGAATTTGGGATACTTTAAGTAAATTTTCTCTTTTTTTTTAATTGCAGGATTGAAATCAATGTTGTTTTCTTCTTTCTATATCTATGTGGAAAACATCTGAGCACGTTCTTAATATATAATCACACTATTAACTGTGTCACATATTATACTTGTTAGGTTATACATTTGACCAGATAGGTTCCTAGTTCCTATTTTGGTTTTCGTTCTGATGAGTTCTTTTCAAATCCCTGACTAGAGCCTGATAATCCTTTCTAACTTCTCTCTCCCCACACCAAACTTAGAGCTCTAAGGCAGCAACTTATGAGAGACAAAGTTTGAATTACTGCATTGATAGGAAAAGGAAATCCATTTCCCAATACTTTTTATTTTTTTGGTGCTGGGATTGAACCCAGGGCCTCAGACATGCTAAAATGGACTCTACCACCTAGTGACAACCCAAACCCCCATTTTTAAGAATTAGAAAAATCTGGGTATTAATGCCAGCTTGTCTAGTATAGATTCATGTAGAGTCAATTACTTATCTATCTGAACCTCATTTCCCCCCCACTTTTGAAAAGAGTATTTTAAGACCTTTATTTTTAAGGGTTGTTATAAGACTCAGATGAGATATTATATATAAATGATCTCTAAAATGTGAGACTCTATACATCATGATTTAAATTATCTTCTCCCATTATACTTTTTACCCATGAGTGCATTTATTTTTACCAAGATTAAGTGGACCAGCTATAATCTGGCTTCCTGTTTTTGATTTATTTAAAGAACTTTTTATTATTAAAGTTTCTTGGTAAGGCTTTGAATTGTTTTTTGGTTTATCTTACTTCTAAGTTGAGCTTCTCATGTTCTACTTCATAGACTTTCCTATTTTTCTTTTGTGGTCATAATTTTCTTATCTTAAAAATTGCCTTTTTTACCTTGGAAGATTTATTTTACTTCATTAGTTGCCCATGTAAGAGTTAATTTGCAACTACTTATTATTTTTCAGAGTTCTAATGTTTTTACATGTGAATCTTATTTCTTTTTTGTGTTTAGTATGTTTGCTTTGAAATTTCCAAGTCTCTTGTTATTAACTTCTTTTAAAATTTTTATCTAAAACTAATATTCATTTATTAATAATTTTTTGAAAACTTAGTGACTCCATAGCTGATTTATGAGAAAGTTTATCTTGATCACCAAGTATTGATTACCATCCCAATTTGTCTAATTCTTTATGAGATACAAAAATATATAAAGTGACCTTCAATACTTTACAACTTAGTGGTAGAGACAAATTATATATGTGTAAACAGAAAAAAAAGGTGGTATGAATATTACCCTCTTCCCCATGTGGCAGTATGAAATAGTGGAAAGAACATATGCTTTAAAATCATAAAGACCTTGGTTCATATGCCATCTCTACAATTTGGTAATTACTCTAGGCAAGTTACTTTTTGAGTTTGTTATCCTTATTCATTAAATAAGGAGAATAATACCTATCTGGTAGAATCATTATGATATACATAATTATATATAAAATAATGGATATAGAATGCTTGCCACATGATATAGGAGATCAATAATTGTCTTGGGCTGGTGTTGTGGCTCAGTGGTACAATGCAATTGTCTTTTATCAGGCCTTAAGAACCAAGATGTTCTGCACCAATATAGTGGCAACCAAAGAAAGATAGGACTAAATATCTCCATCTATCACCATCTTTAAAAAAATGTTAACATTCTAGGTTTTCTTCTTTTACCCTGTACCTTTTACCCAACTTATCAGTTTGTTCTATTTCAAGCTTTATTTTTTTTCATACATATATATCAACATCCTGTTTAACTTTTCTAACCATGACTTAGTCCTTATGGCAACTTCTTTCTCTTTTGCTTACCTTTTTGTATATAGAGAACCTCAACCAACCATGATTAGTGAGAAGAATCAGAACACTGTGGCTTTCATTAAAGATTAAATAGTCACACATTTAATGGAAACAAGACAAATATAGTGACACCTTGGTCAGGGGTCTCCAAGACCACCTCCATATTCAGTGATTTACTAAAAGGACTTAGAGTCAGCAGCATACAGTCATACTTGCTCTTTGATTTATTATGGAATACTCATAAAGGGAACAAAAAAAAACAAAGAAGAATGGATAAATGTGGGGGACAAGAGGAAAAACTTATAGGGGAAAGTCTGGAGGAAATCAGATGCAAGTTCCAAGGGTCCCTTCCCAGTAGAAACACAAAATATACTTTATTCTTCCAGTAACTACCTGAGATAAAACCTGTGAAATATCTGCCAAGGAAGGTCATTATTGTCTTGGTGCCTAGTGGCTTTACTGGAGACAGTCATGTAGGCATCTTCTGCCTGGGACATGCCAAAATTCTAGACTCCCAGAAAGAAATCAGGTGTTTGACATAAACCATATTGTTTGTACAGTCTAAGCATATAATTGCTTTGTGAATTGCAGGAACCTTCCCTAGAGCAAAAAAGTTAAAAAAGTTCTCAAAGGGCCATACTTGCATAGAAGCCTTTAAAATGATAGAAATATCAAGGCCACTATGTTTACTCCTCTTTGCACATTACAGACTCAGACATTTTTCAGAAAGCTTCAAAAAGCACCACTTAGAATCAATAGCCTGCCAATGTTTCTTCATATTCTGTTAATTGAATATACACAGTCACATGTAATAAATATTCTTATTTAATTTTATTTCTCTTTGCTGATTAGTTTAATAATACTATAAAATAATTAATTGATTTACACTTCAAATAGTATTTCTACTACTTTGAGTTTCAATGGCTTTTGTGAGTAAAAATACATTAAAGCATTGATGAGATATCATCTTATACCTAATAGGATGTCTCTTATCAAAAGATAAAAGATAAAAAATGCTAGCCACAAGGTACAGCAAAGGTAACTCTTGTATTCTATTATTGGGGAAAGTAAATTTGTACATCCATGATGGGAAACATCGTGAAAGTTCCCCAAAATTTAAAAATAGAACTAACATATAATTTGGGAATACCACTTCTGGTTATATACCAAAAGAAACTGAGGGTAACCTGCTATTGTGCCCCCTTTTGCCTCTGAAAGAGATCTCTTTTTATTATTCACATTTGAATAGATCCTACTCCTTTCACTCTTAAAAAGAAAATGAAATTAGTATGTCAGAGATGTATCTGTTCCCTTGTGACAGTGTAGAAGAACCTAGAGAACATTATGTTAAATGAAATAAGCTAGGCAGGGAAAAACAAATACTGTATGATCATTTATATGTGGAATCTAAACAAGTTAAACTCACAGAAGCAGAAAATAGAATGATAGTTATCAAGGGTTTGGGCTCAGGAGAATTGGGAAGATGTTGGTAAAAAGCTAACAAAAATTCAGTTAGGAGGAATAAGTTCAGGATGTCTATTATATGATGACTACAGTTAATAACAACTTATATTTGCAAATTGCTAAGAGAGTAGATTTTAAGTGTTCTTACACCAAAAGTGATAAGCATATGAGGCAATAGATATATTAATTAGCTTAATTTAACTAATCCACAATGTATACCTATATCAAAACATGTCTTATACCATAAATATATACAAGTTTTTGTCAATGAAAAAATGTTAAAGACTTTTTATGACGGCAGGGAAATGCAACAAATTCTATGGACCATTTTAAGGTAGTATTCCATTACAAATTTTAAACAGCTGACTTGAAAATGAAATTTTAGAATAAAACCTACAGTTACAATGATATTATGTTCAATTTGCAGAGAAAGAAGAAATGAGAATAAATCAGATCCATTAGGGAAGGCTTTCAGAATGGGACTAGAATTGAACTGAAGATGGGTAATATAAAGAGGGGTAGGGGAAAAAACAAGGGTAAACAATATGACAGGGAAATAAAATGGTATGACCAAGGGAAGACTGAGTCTGGTTTAGAGGGGAGAAATGATTGTATTACTCTGAAGCAGATATAAACTCACAAGTGCTTTTTTTTTCAAAAAAATATATTGTTTTAGTTGTAGATGAACACAAATACTGTTATTTTATTTTTATATGGTGCTGAGGGTTGAACACATACTAGGCAAATGCTCTACCACTGAGCCACAACCCCAGTCCTCACAAATGCTTTTATTGTACCACTGCTATTAAGATTCACATATCTTCTGCTTTTGTGGATTATAAAACTATTCACTGTTTTATAAACCTACTGTTCTTATTTAATAGTTTATAAGAGGTGTAATATATTATTACTCTTATATTTCTTAAAACTATTCAACTCATAGGGTTGTTGTTTAGATTAAATGAGTTAACATAGCAAACAAACTTGTGTAAAAGTGTTTTGTGGCCATCACTTAAGGAAATTATAACTGTTAGCCAGGGTGGTGGCACACACCTATAATCCTAACTATTTAGGAGGTTGAGGCAGGAGGATCACAAGTTTTTGGCCAGCCTGGGCACTTTGGTGAGACCTGTCTCATAGAAATTTTAAAAATCTGGGGTGGGTATAGTTCAGTGATAAAGCAACTTTCTGGGTTCAATCCCCAAAACTGATAAAAAGAAATTTTTAGCTCTCATTTGATTTGGCTATGCTTAGATTTGGCATATACTTAGCATATAATTTTTATTATGTATGAAATTTCTGTGCACAGCAGTATTATGCATCTTCCTCAGTTTGCTTTTACCTTTTTTGCCATTGAATATTCATAGGAAAAAAGCCCTCTTGCTGCCAGACTTTCTCCTATTTTATGGTTTAAACTAATATTCATATCTGTATGATGCTGGTTTTCCTAGTCCCTTCATATCATAGGTTTCTTACTTGGCCTTCGTTTTGTTTTTCTCTGGCATACCACTCACTTGTTTGGTCAACAGCTTTTATAAAAATGAATTTGTTGGAGCTGGGATTGTGGCTCAGTGGTAGAGCGCTTGCCTGGCATGTATGAGACACTGGGTTTGATTCTCAGTACCACATATAAATAAATGAACAAAATAAAGTCCATCAATGTCTAAAAAAATTTTAAAAAAAAGAATGCATCTGCTATACTCTGTCCTTGCAACAGTTTTAAAGGTTAAAATAGAATTTTGAAAGGTTATCTGGTCCAGGATAGCAAAACTATCTAACGAAAGTTCTTTTTCTGTATTAACAAGAGGTAAAAATTGTTTCATAAGTATGAAATAATAATGTGAAAAAAATTCTTTAGAATATGAAGAATTAAGTACATTCTTTATTTCTTTCAAATACAATGTGCATTTCACAAACTTTTAGAAATTTAGTTAATTAATCAGTAATTTATAATAATAGAATAAGTTCTTGGTAAACACCTAGAAATGTTCAGACCAAACATTTGAATATTTTACTGATCACTAAAACAACTACCTTCTGATTAATAGTTCAATAATTGGCTGAGTTATGCTTCTCTCTCCAGATATATGGTATGTATGGAAACATCTTTGAAGTTTATTAAGTTATACATATTAATGCTATACTTGCTCAGTGCAGTTCACCTGTATTTTGAATATAGAAACTGCTAAAATATAATTATTATATTCAAACAAAATACGGTAACTTCTATATTTTGTATCTGCTGTATTAACACTAATTATATGAAACATTGCATTTGATGAAGGTGGATTTGGAACATGAAAGGATAAAGAGTACTTTCTGAAATGATACAGATACTTGGTAGGTACATGTACACCAATACTCCCTGTCTGTTTATAAGTTAAGAAACTGTTAGAAATAGTTTTGTATGTATTACAAATTATATAATATATTCTATTTGGATAATTAGCAGAGCAGCAATGGATAATCACATTTCAATGGGAAATATGTCAAAATGGCTACTTTTTTTAAATGAAGGAAAAATAAACATATGCCTTTTTTAATGTTTGATATAGTTTTCAAAAATAGTTCCTTTGTTATTGATATTTTAAGATCTGTGTGTTAATAAAGAGTAATAATCTCTTTAATTTGCTATGTGTTTTCCATCAAATTTCAATAATCATTGCAGAATTTTTCTTCTTGTTTGTGTCATTGTGTCTTCTATAAATGAGACATGCATGTTAGAAAGTAAATAATACTGTTAATAGAAGTCTAATATAAAAATTAAGTACCTACACCTAAATTTTAGTATAAATCATTTTCAGAAGAATGCTTCTTTTTGTGACTTGATGAGAATACTTCTTGAACTAGTTAATTTTTTAATTATTAAAATGTATAAGTGTCATCCTTTGTATCCTGATATTTTTTTCCTTGAGGCTCCAACTGATGGGTATTTTGCTTTTGAGCTACATCCCCCATCCTTTTTATTTTTTATCTTGAGGCAGGGTCTTGCTAAGTTGCTGAGGTTGGCCTCAAACTTGCAATCTTCCTGCCTCAGCCTCATGAGTTGCTGCTATCACACTTGAAGTTTTAACAGTGTGAATTACATGAAAGTAAAAAAAAAAAACCTTAATTTGTTATTTATTTTATTCATAGTATTTTTTAAAATTTGTCAAAGGGAAAAGTAATAGAAACTAAGATGTCTGTGTAGTATGCTGTTTTTAAGTCCTTTGGATATAGACTGAGGAGAGGGATAGCTGGAAGGGAGGAGGCAGGGAGTTAGCAATGATGGTGGAATGTGATGGACATCATTATCCAAAGTACATGTATGAAGACATGAATTGCTGTGAACATACTTAATATACAAACAGAGATATGAAAAATTGTGTTCTATATGTGTAATAAGAATTGTGATCCATTCTGCTGTCATGTATTTAAAAAATAAAAGCAATTAAAAATAATAAAAATGGAGTGTCCAAAAAATATATACATGGAGGGGCTGGAGTTGTGGCTCAGTGCTAGAGTGCTTGCCTGGGATGTGTGAGGCACTGGGTTTGAGCCTCAGCACCGCATAAAAATAAATAAATTAAATTAAATTAAAAAGAAACTCAGATTTCAACCCAAACAAAGGGGAATACTTTTATTTTGTAAAGTTGGCTTTTCTTACACACAAGAACCAGAGCTTTAACTTAATACTAAGAAAAACTGAACTTATATGTCAAGGGAAAAACTATTTACTTTGAGACTCAGTTTGTTTAGAAGCCTTTTGCTGAATAAAAGCAAAGACCTTCATTGAGATAAAACTTGAGTTTTACTGATAAGAACTTTCATATTTTAAATCTTAATTTCTGAATTATTTTATAATTCCTGTTAGAATTATAGTTGGAATATAGCTTGAATGAAGTTCTAATTAATTGATACATTTCTTTTGAAGGAGTTATGTGACATATACTGTTTTAGATTGCATTTTTATGCATATATACTTTCTTAAATGGAGTCAACTGGGAAATATTGAGGAAACAGTACATAGAGATTCCATTATGAGAACAAGATTGTTTTAGTATAACCTTAATAAATTTTTTTGGATTTTGAGGATGAAGTCCAAGTCTAAATATGAAATTCGCTTTTTGTCTCGTATATGCCTTAAACACATTAGCCTGGAGGTAATTTTATTAATATTGCTAATCTATCTACTTTTTTACTACAACCCATTATATTAGGTCAGGGATGGAATTTTGCATATGTTGGCTATGTTGGTGCTTTAAACAGTTTAGATTTGGGAGCGGTTTGGATTTCAGATTGGCTCAACCTATAGTGTTTATATAATATCAATAACAGAAGTAGTAGCTAACGTATATGTTACTATATATCAAATTGTGCTAAACATGTTACATTAATTGCTATATTTAATCCTATCACATTTATTGGATAGATATTTCACAGATTAAAAAAAAGAATTAGAGGAATTAGTGACTTGTGCAAGGTCAGATGGCATATAAATGGCTCAGCTTTTATTTAACCCAGGTAGATAGAACCAAGAGCACACTCACAAACTTTTCAAAACTGTATAAAGAACATGTCATTTAGATTCAATTTTTCTTTTAAGCAGCAATCATACATATATAGATTAAATAGCAAGATAGATGTATTATATTAGTTTTTTGCAAATAAGAACCAGAGGATGCTTGAATTAGAGAGCCATGGAAGTCCCACATTGAAAATATGCTCCCTTCATTATTCCCTCTTACCACTCAAAACTCCCTGGGAACTTCAGTGGCTGGAAAGTATAGAATAGTGTTAACAAAAACTACATTTACCTATTACATTGATTAGAAAATGTTTTACTTATGAGGAGTCAGTGTATGATTCATTTTAAATTGTTTTGGGATCCTTTTCATGTATATAGTTTAATGAGAACAAAAGAAAGGACCAAACACAAAACAGAATTAAATGAACAGAATGAAATAAAAGGCAGAAAAATGAGTAAGGGAGAATACAAGAAGGAAAAGAGAAGAAGTAAGTATTTGGAAAGAACTTGAGAATAAGCAAATCTACAAAAATTAAATTGTAAATTTACAAAAAAGTAATTTACACCAGAAAGGTAAATAAAAAATAGACTGATAGCAAACATAAGAAAAAGAGCAAGTAACAGCTTACTATGGATCTTTTCATTATTGTTTTCTAAACCTGTGTTCTTTGGCAGATGTTCAGACAATGCTTACAATTTTTCAGGATAGGAAAATACTAATGAAATGCCCTCTTCACTTAGTCATAATCTGTCTTTCTCTGTAATTTTTTTCCTTTTTAAAGTGCATCAACTAAAATTTAATAGCCTAAATGTGATATGAAATATTTTAAAATGTTTTACTTTATATTTATTTATATTAAATATTTTTCCATGATCCAGTCACTTTATACTGCTCTTCAACAATGTTATTACATTAGAAAGTACACTTTTTTTTTCAAAGTAAAACATTAGTGTAATAGGCAAAGTTAGGTGACTCTTTTCAGCCTACTAGTAATATATTTGTCATAAAGAAGCCAAAATCAAAAAGAGTGATGCTTTTCTGACCATTCTTTTTCCAAGCTAACACTAATTTAAATATTTACATATTACATCATTCCTGTAATCTGGAATTTATTAGGGGCATACTTAATACAATAAACACATGATATAAGCCCAAATTCAATGGAAAGTATACTTTTGCACAAAATTTAATTACTTCTAAATATCACAGGTGTTCTTCTAATGCAGATGAAAATTTAATTGAGTAAAATATGTCTTTCTAAGAATATTCACAGATCTGGTGATTCACAACTGGGTAAATACATTTTAAAATTAACTTCTAGATGGTTTAAAATATGTCTAAGGAATCTAGCTGGAAATAAACATAAAATACAACTTTTTTTTCATGAAAACTTTCTTTATACATACTCAAGAATTATTATCCATTCTGTCAAACTATCAAATTAGAGATAGCTTCCTAGTCATCAAAGGTTTTTGTGTAACAAAATCAGAGTGCTAATAATTTCTAGTCATTGCAAAAACCACTTCATTTCAAACCACTTCAGTTTTGAAATATTGAGAGGAAACTGTAATATACCAAAAGAAGTATTACTTAATTACAATAGAACCTATTTACAGTATCTATTTCCTTGTTCACAAAAGAAAAAGAAAGGAAGGAAGGAAGGAAGGAAGGAAGGAAGGAAGGAAGGGAGGGAGGGAGGGAGGGAGGGAGATGAAACTGATCATTAGAGGTGCTAATATCTGGGAATAGATTCTATAATGTGTTAGGTAAAAATTTAAATTTCTTTAAATTATGATTTATTACCATAATATCTTAAAAATCAGTAACAACTTAAACTTTCCTATACACAATCACTTACCCAATCTGGCCACAAGGAAGGAAATACAAAAGGACAGACAAGGAGTAACACTGGCTTGGGATGAACTTTTTCTCACCCCTTCTTGGCAAGGCATAGACCATAAACAATTAATACCTACTCTGATACTACCTCTCTCTTATTCTCTCCTCAACATTGTATCAATAGAAAATAGGACCAAAAAATCAACTTTGTTATCGTAAGTCTCCAGATAGCAAAATATATTATTTTTTAAAAGTATCAGCACAATTTAAATAAGAGACAGGCAAAATGAGTTAAAAATATTTATACATATTGACATTTGTATGTATATATTTTGTACTTGAATATAAGTTCACCTTTTATTTAAAACATCAAGGAGGTTCATTAACATATGGCATTTGTTACATGATTATGTGACACATAAGTGGCAGCTCTATCCATTTGCCTGGTTCTAAAGACATAGTCTGTTCTTAGTAACTATACTACATTGCCTATAATTCTTGGACCATTCCCTAAAGACCTTAAAAGAGCATGCTATAGGGACACTGCTACAACAATGTTCATAGCAACACAATTCACAATAGCTAGACTGTGGAACCAATCCCTTCAATAGATGAATGGATAAAAAAATGTGGCATTTATACACAATGGAGTATTACTCTGCACTAAAAAAATGACAAAATCATGGAATTTGCAGGGAAATGGATGGCACTAGAGCAGATTATGCTAAGTGAAGCTAGCCAATCCCTAAAAAATAATTGCCAAATGTCTTCTTTGATATAAGGAGAGCAACTAAGAACAGAATAGAGAGGAAGAGCATGAGAAGAAGATCACCACTAAACAGGGATGAGAGGGGGGAGGGAAAGAGAGAGAGAAGGGAAATTGCATGGTAAAGGAAGGAGACTCTCATTGTTATACAAAATTACATATAAGAGGAAGTGAGGGGAAAGGGGAAAAAAAACAAGAGAGAGAAATGAATTACAGTAGATTGGATGGGGTAGGGAGAGAAGATGGGAAGGGAGGGGAAGGGAGGGGAGGTAGGGGGAGGGGAGGGGTGATAGTAGAGGATAGGAAAGGCAGCAGAATACAACATACACTAGTATGGCAGTAGGTAAAAAAGTGGATGTGTAACCGATGAGAATCTGTAATATGTATATAGGGTAAAAATGGGAGTTCATAATCCGCTTGAATCAAATGTATGAAATATGATATGTCAAGTGATATGTCAAGAACTTTGTAATGGTTCTAACAACTAATAAAAAAATAAAATGCTATCTCAAAGAAAAAAAATAAAAAAATAAGTACAGCAAAATAATCATTCGTATGTATTAAATGATTATATGAAATATTTTTAGGCATTGTGTTGCGCGCTGTAAGAAAAATAAAATTAATGTGATTATTGCTCTCTGGAAACTTACAACTATTTAGTAGTAATGAATTATAGCAATAATTTACCATTATTTTTGCTAATATTCATTGCTGTATACAGAGAGGTAAAAGGTAAGTCATATATAAGGGTATATAAATTGAAGTGTTAAAGGAAAGTTTTATGAAGAAAATGATATCTAGTGTGGGATCTCAAAGGATAGATTAAGTTTAACAGGAAGAAACAGGATTTATTATGATCATTAGGAAACACCAATGAAACATTTCCAAAGCCATGTGACTGAGAAACAGCTGGATTGGTTTAAGAAGAAATTGATTTGAGCATAGCTTTAAAACGTCCAGTCAGAAGACAATATGTAGTCAAGCTTGGCTGAAGTAGATGGGAGTAGGAACTTAATAATAGATATGCAGAATAGAAGCTGATAATCATGAAACTTAGTGCTGGGTAAAGGAATCTAGTTTTCTTCCTGAAAGAATCATTAAGCATTTTTGAGGAGAAGAATTACTGGACAAATGCAGTTTATAGAGACCGTTAATCTGGCTGCAGGGAAAGTGACAAGAGGTAAAAATAGTTTAGGAGACCATGGTACAGAGAGAGAGAGAGGGAAGGAAGGAGAAAAGGAGAAGGAGTGTGTGTGGGGGGGAGAAGTAAAATACTACATGAAAGAATAGAATAAAAATGATATGAGGAACAGAATTAGGGATGTCAGTAGGAAAGAGCAAGTTCCTACTGTTTTCTCAAAGTGTTTATTTTTTAAGTTTCACAGAACAGGCAGTGTTGGAAGGGGTTGTGGCTCAGTGGTAGAGTACTTGCCTAGCATATGTGAGGCACTGAATTTGATCCTTAGCACCACATTAAAAAATAAACAAATCAAATACAGGTACTGTGTCCATCTACAACTAAAAATATTTTTTAAAAAACATAAAGAACAGGGCAATATTAATTTAACATTGAATTTAAAGTGGTGAATGATAACCAAGTACAAATGTCTAATGCACCAGCTGGAGAAGCAAGGCTAAAGCTTCAAAGGAATTAGGGAGTTATTTCAGTAAATATGATAAAATGGATTATGAGTGAAGAAATAGCAGAATGACATTCAGAGTGTTAAGATATAAGAGGAGAAGTAACAAAAAGTCAACATTATATCAAATTAAAATATATAGATCTTCCAGGATTATATAAAGGTAATTTTTTAATTTTAGATTTTTACCTAATACTATTCTTATCCACCATAGAAGCAGGAGTAGGAATACTCTGGATATGACAATTATGGTTTCTACTGTGCAATATCATGACTGAGAGTAAAAACAACACTGGGCTCCTCAGCACACGCACACATTATGTAATCAGATAAAAGCTTTCACAATAGAGAACAGAAGCTGTTGAATAGCCCCTAGACACTACCTGATGAATGAATAGATTTTTCCAGCTCTTGTCTGGACCAACTGCCAGCAACAGTTTTCAAATTAATTAAAACATATGGTCATTAAATTTGTACCTAACATTCTTTACAAATTTACCATTTTTTGCACCACAGATGTCTTCATAAAATGTTGTAAGAAAATATAATTTGAAAATTTAAGAGATGCCATATCTTAATTTCTGATTGTTCTTAATTTGGTAGTATCTTGGCAATTAAGTTTTTAGTTTATCTGTCCTTTAGCCTTTCAGTTAAGGAGTTAATGTCTTACAAATAATATTTAAGGTATTAAGGAAGCATGTCGTTTCAGTGAGCTTTGCAGAAAGATTCTATGAAACAAACAAAATTACATTCTCTTGGTTTCCACTTTGAAAATTTAAATTTAGGGAGAGGAGAAATTTGAATTATAAGAAGTTGGGAATGAGGCTTTTTTTCTATAGAATAAAAACTTCTATATTTCTATTAAATTATGATGCAAGACATTAAAGCAGAACTATGGAAACTTACTACTATTAAAAAATAACCTCAGAGAAATCAATCAAATACTATAGCAATTGGATGGAATTTATCTATTTGAGAAAAACAGTGGGATGTACCAGAGGACCAAAAAAAAAAAATCACTGTGATATATCCTAGAAAGTGGAGAACTGTGTTAACTCCAAATTCAATTCAAGCTCATACATGTTTATTAAGTAACTACTAATCAAGCTCTGAAGAACAGAAAGGTAAATACGTTGACAACTCAACAAAAAGATATTTGGTATAAAATCAAAATACACCATCACCAAGTACTGAGAACTGAAGCTAGGTGTGGTCTACCACTGAGTTATATCCCCAGCCTCTTAAATTTTTCATTTTGAAACAGGGTCTTGATAAGTTGCCTAGGCTGGCCTCAAAGTTGCAATCCTCCTGCCTCAGCCTCCCAAGTAGCTGGAATTACAGGAATGCACCTCTGTTTCCAACTGATGCTGGTTTTATATGTTAATTCCAGTTTTAAACTATAAATCTTTTTTTTTTTTTGAACCTAGGGCCGTTGTCTACCACTGAAGTACATTCCCACTCCTATTTATAAAACTTATTTTTGGTTTTGGAGAAAAAATATCTCTGGGTCTAGTCTCCAGCAATTCACGTTCATATCCCCATATTTTATTGCTTTTATGTACCTGTGTTATGATCATTATGGAATCCTAATAGGTCAAACAATCTTACTATCAGTCCTAGTACAGTCTCAGGCCTAGTAGACTATATTAAATTAAATGTATATCTGTTCAGTGTCAAAGTACTTATGAAGGCAGACATTTTAACTGAGATCCTCCTAAAAAAGTCTCAAATGTAGGTAAGAAAAAAGATGCTTTATTAATAGAAGGCAAAGGTGCAAGGACACCATATGTTAATAATACCAAATGCTGATTTTATAGTGCTTATCTTCTGGTTCCACTGTTATTTAAAATGATCAAAGATGATCTTCAATGTAATTATGTTCATTGTGAAGGTCTGTAGACCCCTTAATAATTTATATCTAAAATGAAAACAAAAATATAGACCAAATACAAAATACATGTTTGCTTTTTTTTTATTTAGCCCCAATTAATCCAAGAGAAAGATAAGTAAAAGCATAGATGAGTAAAAGAGTAGTGTAAGTCAAACATATAGTCCATTACTCTGGATCTGGTAAGTGCGTTAGTGGTATGGTAGACATTCATGAATTTTGGTGCATAGCAGTTTATTACAATTCAAGCCTTTATTTCTTAGGTCTATAAGGAACACAGAGAAATGGAATAGTGGGGAACATATGCCAGAAATGCTATTAAGAGTCCTGAAAGGTCAAAAATTCAAAGGTGGGAATAACCACAACCTGTAGTCCCTGAGGATATGTAGCAATATTAAATTGGCCTTGGGATGGATTCAGGGTTTAAGCTCACATCTGGGTTAAATGTAAAATGAAGGTGCTTATCTGTGATTTGACAAGTCACTTTTAGGTCTAAAAATCTGTTATCTCAAATGGAAGGCGATCCTCAGGGTTATACAAAATGACATATAAGAGGAAAGGAGGGGTAAGACAAGATAATACAAATCAAAGAAATGATTTACAGTAGAAGGGGTAGAGAGAGAAAAGGGGAGGGGAGGGGAGGGGAGGGGGGATAGTAGAGAATAGGACAGCAGAATACATCAGACACTAGAAAGGCAATATGTCAATCAATGGAAGGGTAACTGATGTGATACAGCAATCTGTATACGGGGTAAAATTGGGAGTTCATAACCCACTTGAATCAAACTGTGAAATATGATGTATTAAGAACTATGTAATGTTTTGAACGACCAACAATAAAAAAAAATCTGTTATCTCATGTTCTGTAATTTTGTTGAGTCTGTACCATGTTAATAAAAACTTGAAGAGCTAAGAGAAAGATACAATAAGAACAAGACTAAATCTATTCCCTATATAGGATTACCATTAAGGTTTTTTTTTTTTTTTTTTTTTTTTTTTAAGTTATGTGGAGAGCTGGGGTTGTGGCTCAGCGGTAGAGCACTTGCCTAGCATGTGCAAGGTGCTGGGTTCGATCCTCAGCACCACATAAAAATAAATCAATAAAATAAAGGTATTGTGTCCAACTACAAGTAAAAAAAAGTTATGTGGAATTGTAAGTTTCAGAAGGAAAAATATAAATATTTTGTGGATTTTCAAGATAAATGACTTTCCTTTATAAATGTTGTCCTCCTTTCCTTATTTTATTTGCAATCACTATATCCTACATGTGTTCTTTTTATTGTACTTGGCTATGAAAATTATTTCCCTTTAATCTATGCAGAAAGGACTTGCTTAGTGAATTATACTTTTATTTTTGTTCTGGATCCATATGAAATAATAGAAGACAAAGGAACCCACAGAATTTTTAAAAGACTTAGAAATTGTTCTTCATAACTTTTTCCATTATCCTTACCAAGAGCTTACAATTTTACACTGATTGATATATCTTCAGCTTAGGTATGACTTTTGGAAGGGATGATTTATATTTATTATTTACCTTGTTTGACAGAAATTACATCTTGGAAAATGGATTGTATAGAGCTGATGCTAGTAACAAAAAATTGCCAATACAATAAAAAGACAAAAATAGTACCATTAAATACTCTCATCATATGAAGTCATAATATGTTACTATATATGCTTGACACCTTGATTTGCAAGGCTCATATAACTTATACATGAAAGCTTAAATAAAAAATACATGTATTGCACTTTTTTATGGTTTGTCATGTTTGTGACCTAAAACAAATATGCCATCTATAATATGCACTAGGCATTTTTTAATTTGAACAGTCAGTTTTCAAAGTTTACTTGCCTCCATGGAATTTAATTAAAGGTGGTTTTGCTAGTTTCTGTGATGGTATTTTATAAGGATGTGGATTTTCTTGCTCTCTTAAAAACAGGTCCAGGAAAGTTTAAACAAGAAACTTCTCTCAAATAGTTTCCTTAGTGCAGTCAATCTCATTTAATAAACTGCTATACTTTTAAAAGCACCCTCAACTTCACTGTCTTTTATTTTGGTACTTGATGAACTATTGGAGAGGTAAAACATTGATTTAATTTATCTAGAGTTAAAGACAGTTATACAATAAAGGTTAAGTATTAAAAAATCAGACTTTTTTAAATTATAGTAAGCTTTAGATAATGTTTATCCCTGATTTTCTGCAAGTAAGGCCATTTAGGAAATGTGAAATGTTTTGCCAAAACCAGATATCTAGTTCATAGTTATAGGTTTAGATACCTACATCCCAGTCAAGAGCTTCTTTTATTTGGGGCATACAGACTCTGGAGTCTGGATTCCAATTCTAGTCCATTAAAATTATCTGTTCAGTCTTGTTACTTGACATCTTCTATGCTTCACTTGTATATTGATAAAATAAAGACAGAAGTGATATTCATTTATTGGTTTTAAGGATTTTTTAAAGGCATTTGTTCAGTTGGCTCTTTTTTAAATAACTGTATATTATTTATTTATTTATTTGTGGTGCTGAAAAGGATCAAATCCAGTGCCTCACACATGCTAGGCAAGCACTGTACCACAGAGCCAAAGTCCCAGCCCTGGTTATAAGGATTTAATGAGTTAATATATTTAAGGGAGAATGCCTACTACCTATATATAGTAAATGGTTTGTAAGTTTTTATATAGTATACATTGATGTTTTAGCAGGTTAACTTCAAATATTTCATCTGAGTATAAAATTAGTCTAAAAAAAAGACATTATTAGAATTTTTAAACTTTGGGGAGTGGCAGAAGACAGAGAGACCAAGCAACTTGGCACTGGTGAATGGGAATGCTAATATGAACTAAAATAACTATGTAACCTAAACATGGGTGTATGATGATATCTCTGGGCCTCAATTCCCTCTTGTTTTATATGTAGGGAAGGGAACTAAAGCATTTCTATGTGTATGCTTTCTAGGTCTAATGTTAAGTTTAATTGAAAAGAATGAATAAATAAAGAGTTCATACACAAATTCCCCCTTTACTCATTTCTATCTCATCACTTCTTATAAAGCACTGCCCCAGAATCCAAGTATTATATTTTGCCACCAAGTCTTATTAGTCTGGTATTATACCAGCTCTCTTTTGGTTAGTATGTGCACAATTCATATTTTTTCTGTCCACTTCAATTAACTTTTCCACAGCATTATAGTTAAGGCTTATCTCTTACTATCAGCATGTGGTTAAATTTTTGAAAAATTCTAGTCTGATCATTGTTTTTTTTTATTTGTTCTAATTAGTTATACATGACAGTAGAAGATATCTTGATACATCATAACTAAAAGGAGTATAAATTCTCATTCTTCTTATTGTACATGATGTAGAATCACACTGGTTGTATAATCATATATGTACATAGGGTAATAATGTCCAATTCATTCTCATATCCTTCCTACCCCCATACCCCCTTCCCTCCCTTCACTCCCGTGTGCTTAATCCGAAGTACCTCTATTTTCCCCTATCCTCCCCTCATTGTGAATTAGCATCCATATATCAGAGAAAACATTCAGCCTTTGTTTTTGTGTGATTTACTTATTTCACTTAGCATGATATTCTCTAGTTCCATCTATTTACCTGCAAATGCCATAATTTCATTCTTCTTTAAGGCTGAATAAAATTCCATTGTGTCATCCATCCAAGAGCGAATATGCTTTCTTCTCAGCAGCACATGGGACCTTTTCTAAAACCACTGTTTATGCCACAAAGCAACTCTTAGCACATCCAAAAACCCCCCCAAAACAAAAAACAAAACTAGAGATACTACCCTGGCATTCTATCAGATGATAATGGAATGAAATTAGAAATCAATGATAAAATGAAAAATAGAAGCCACACCAACACCTGGAGACTAAATAATATGGTATTTAATGACAAATGGATACAGAAAAAATCAGAGATGAAATTAAAAAATATTTAGAGGTAAATGGGAAGACCAATACAATATATCAAAATCTCGGGGATCCTATGAAGGCAGTGTTAAGAGAAAAGTTCATTGCATTGAGCTTATTCATTAAAATAATAGCAAGTCAACGAATAAATGACCTAACATTACATTTCAAAGCCCTAGAAAAAGAAGAACAAATCAACATCAAAAGCAGTAGAAGACAGGAAATAATTAAAATCAGAGCTGAAATCAATGAAATTAAAACAAAATAAACTATTAGAAAATTTGAAAAGGTTGGGTTTTCTTTTCTGAAAAAAATAAATAAAATTGATAAACCCTTAGCCATGCTAATGAAGAGGAAGAGAAAATACAAATTACTAAAATTTGTGATGATGAAAAAGGAAATATCACAATGGGCACTACTGAAATACCGGAGGTAACTAGAAACTATTTTGAAACTTTATACTCAAATGAAACAGAAAATCTCAAAGACATTGACAAATTTCTAGAGACATATGACTTACCCAAACTGAATCAGGAGGACCTACACAATTTGAACAGATCAATTTCAAGCAATGAAATAAACGATGCCATCGAAAGCCTACTAACCAAGAAAAGCCCAGGACCAGATGGATTATCAGCCAAGTTCTACAAGACCTTCAAAAGAATTACTAATATCAATACTCCTCCAATTATTCCATGAAATTGAAAGGGAGGAAACCCTTCCAAACTCATTCTATGAGACTAGTATTACCACAATACCAAACCAGACAAAAACACATCAAGGAGAGAAAACTTTAGAAAAATATCCCTGATGAACATAGATGCAAAAATTCTCATTAAAATTCTGGCAAATCACATATGAAAACATATTAAAAAGATAGTGTGACACAATAAAGTGGGGTTCATCCCAGGGATGCTAGGTTGATTCAACATAGTTTGCTTTTAATAATATATGATTTGTTTGCACTTAATGTAAAACTGAAATATTTGGATATAGATCTATCATTTTACCATTTTCTGTTTGTTCTGTTATTTTGTTACCTATTCTTTCCTTTTCTTCTTTTTAGTTGAATTTCTTTTTGTAAACTATCTCTTCTTCTATCTCCAGTCTTTAGCGTGTTTTATTTTTTTATTTATCTTTTCATGATTATTAAATGATGACATCACCCATCCCTGAAGTTTGATATAAAGTAGTGTTGTCACTATTTCCTGGAATTAAATTACCTTCACTTTAATGCACTTACCAATCTCCAACTTAAATATTACTGTTGTGTATCTTAATTGTGTGTTTTTAAACCCCATGATGCATCATTATTATTGCTATTTTTACCAAAAAAAAAAAAAAACTCATCCTGCATCTCTCAGCTTTTTTCTTGAAGAATTCCTTTCAGCCTGAAGAGTACACTTATGTTAGCATATCATACTTCGTGTAGATCTGTTGGTGATAAATTTTCTCATTTTATGTTTGTTTGAAAATGTCTTTATTTTTCTTTTTTGTGAGGAGCACATTTTTGCTGAATGTAAAATTCTAGGTTGATAGTTTTCTTTCAGTGTCTTAAAAGATACTTTTCCATTGTATTCTGGCTTCCATTGTTGTACCTTTTTTGTTTGTTTTAGTTTTGTCTGCTTTTAAGATTTGTATCGTTTTCATTGTTTTTTATTATTATGTGATTAGGTATTGTTTTCTTTGTACTTACCCATGTGGGTTTCACAGTGCTTCTTAAATCTCAGGTTTAATATCTTTAATTGATTTGGGAAATTTTTCAGCCATTTTAAATTTAAATATTGCCTCTGTCTCTATTTTTTAAACTTCTTTGATCCTGAGATTCCAAGAACCTATATGCCAAGCATTTTTACTATATTCTATTTGTCACTTATGTTCTTTTTTGTATTTTTCATCTTTCCTTTCCTCTGTATTTTAATTTTCATATTTTTCTCATCCATCTTTTAGTAACTCTTAAAATCACCAATATGCTATTAAATTCATCCACTAAAGTCTTAATTTCAGTAATTGTATTTTTAATCCTAGAATTTCCATGTAGAATTTGTTATTCCACATTTCAATGCTTTTGCTTAATTTATTGATCATATTAATCATAATGTTTCTTAAGTTTGCCTCTTCAGTCTCCATTATTCAATTCCATAGTGGGTATGGCTTCTATTTATTTTTTCTTCCTCTTGACTTTCAGATTCTTGGTTTTAATATATTTTCTTGTACCTAAGTGTTTTTTTTATTATTTCTCAGATGGTGTATGTTGAAATAATAAAGATTGCATGCCTTGTATGATTCTGCATTGTGTACAGCCAGAGGAATAAAAAGTTGTGTTGCTTCATTTGTGCACAATGTGTCAAAATGCATGCTGCTGTCATGTATAACTAGTTACAACAAAATTTTATTTTATTTTATTTTATTGGTACTGAGGATTGAACCCAGAGGTGCTTAACCAGTGAGTCATATCCCCAGCCCCTTTTTATATATTTATTTAGAGACAGGGTCTCACTGAGTTGCTAAGTGGCTCGATAAATTGCTGAGGCTGGCTTTGAATTCATGATCCTCCTGCCTCAGCCTCCCTAGCAGCTGGGATTACAGGTGTGGGCCACCACACTTGGCTTCTAGAACAAATTTTTAAAAGTTAAAAAAAACAACAAAAAAGAAATACAGTAAAGATAATTTAAAAACCTTAATGATATTGCAAAGAGGATTTGTATTTGCTCTGGCAAATAGGAAGTCTAGAGTACTAGTAATTTATTTCCTGTGAGTGATGATCTATTTCAGGTTTTCTGTTTATTTTAAGACTATACCTTCTGAGGATCCAAACCATATTGACTTTATTTTCTCTTTGATGAGTTGAATGCTAATCTTTGTACCTCAGTTCTATAAGTTTATTAAAATTTCTACTTCCTTTCTCAGCCTCTCAGCCATGTTTTTGATATTGGAAAAAACTTTGAGCAGCAAATTGCCCACAGATGCCATATCACCTTTCTGAACTGACTTCCTTTCTTGACATATTTGTGTTTGTAGCCAAGGCATTTTTGTCTTTTTATGTTATCGAGTTTTTACATAACCTTTTAGCCATTTAGTGTACACATACCTCATTTTTTACATTATAACATCCTGAAATTGTCTCAGTTCATGGAACCCTTAGTCTTAGTTATTTCTTTCTTTTTTTTTTTTTCTGGAATGCTTCAATAAAGACAAATAAGTAAACAAACGTAACTCCTAATGGTTCAATTTATTAAGTACTTTGGTCCAAACAACTTAATAAATATCCATAATCTAACAATTTAGTAGTCATTTGTAAAAGGAATGCACATAAATTGAAAGAAAGTCTTTTAATTTCTTTTTAAAGTAATCAATTAAATTACTTATACAATAGGAGTAACTGTTGGACAATACATAGCTGCTCAAATCTTGGAATCATATTGGACTTGATGACCTTCATTTCCTGTTTCACATTGATTTTCATGCATTCTAATATCAAACCCATTAACTACTTCAAGCTCATTATTCACATAGTATTCTACATTTATCAAGTACTAATGTGTTTCCTTGAAAACTGAAGATATCCTGTGGCATATAGTGTGTGGATTGTGGCATCAGTATACACAGTCTTTCTAGATTTTTTTTTTTTTAATTTTTTTTTTATTGGTCGTTCATAACATTACATAGTTCTTAATACATCATATTACACGGTTTGATTCAAGTGGATTATGAACTCCCGCTTTTACCCCGTATACAAATTGCTGTATCACATCAGTTACCCTTCCATTGATTGACATATTGCCTTTCTAGTGTCTGATGTATTCTGCTGTCTGTCCTATTGTCTACTATCCCCCCTCCCCTCCCCTCCCCTCCCCTCCCCTCCCCTTTTCTCTCTCTACCCCTTCTACTGTAAATCATGTCTTCCATTTGTATTCTCTTGACTTACCCCTCCTTACCTCTTATATGACATTTTGTATAACCCTGAGGATCGCCTTCCATTTCCATGCAATTTCCCTTCTCACTCCCTTTCCCTCCCACCTCTCATCCCTGTTTACTGTAAATATTCTTCTCAAGCTCTTCGTCCCTACCCTGTCCTTGTTTACACCCCTTATATCAAAGGAGTCATTTGGTACTTGTTTTTTAAAGATTGACTAGCTTCACTTAGCATAATCTGCTCTAATGCCATCCATTTCCCTCCAAATTCTATAATTTTGTCATTTTTTAATGCAGAGTAATACTCCATAGTGTATAAATGCCACATTTTTTTTATCCATTCATCTATTGAAGGGCATCTAGGCTGGTTCCACAGTCTTGCTATCGTGAATTGAGCTGCTATGAACATCGATGTAGCAGTGTCCCTGTAGCATGCTCTTGTTAGGGCTTTAGGGAATAGACCGAGAAGGGGAATAGCTGGGTCAAATGGTGGTTCCATTCCCAGCTTTCCGAGAAATCTCCATACTGCTTTCCAAATTGGCTGCACCAATTTGCAGTCCCACCAGCAATGAACAAGAGTGCCCTTTTCCCCGCATCCTCTCCAGCACTTATTGTTGTTTGACTTCCTAATGGCTGCCAGTCTTACTGGAGTGAGATGGTATCTTAGGGTAGTTTTGATTTGCATTTCTCTGACTGCTAGCGATGGTGAGCATTTTTTCATGTACTTGTTGATTGATTGTATGTCCTCCTCTGAGAAGTGTCTGTTCAGGTCCTTGGCCCATTTATTGATTGGGTTATTTGTTATCTTATTGTCTAATTTTTTGAGTTCTTTGTATATTCTGGTTATTAGGGCTCTATCTGAAGTGTGTGGAGTAAAGATTTGTTCCCAGGATGTAGGCTCCCTATTTATCTCTCTTATTGTTTCTTTTGCTGAGAAAAAACTTTTTAGTTTGAGTAAGTCCCATTTGTTGATTCTATTTGTTAACTCTAGCGCTATGGGTGTCCTATTGAGGAATTTGGAGCCCGATCCCACAGCGTGTAGATCATAACCAACTTTTTCTTCTATCAGATGCCGTGTCTCTGATTTAATATCAAGCTCCTTGATCCATTTTGAGTTAACTTTTGTGCACGGAGAGAGATAGGGATTCAGATTCATTTTGGTGCAAATGGATTTCCAGTTTTCCCAGCACCATTTGTTGAAGATGCTATCCTTCCTCCATTGCATGCTTTTAGCCCCTTTATCAAAAATAAGATAGTTGTAGTTTTGTGGATTGGTTACTGTGTCCTCTATTCTGTACCATTGGTCCACCCGCCTGTTTTGGTACCAGTACCATGCTGTTTTTGTTACTATTGCTCTGTAGTATAGTTTGAAGTCTGGTATCGCTATACCGCCTGATTCACACTTCCTGCTTAGTATTGTTTTTGCTATTCTGGGTCTTTTATTATTCCATATGAATTTCATGATTCTTTTATCTATTTCTACAAGATATGCTGTTGGGATTTTGATTGGCATTGCATTGAACTTATAGAGAACTTTTGGTAATATCGCCATTTTGATGATGTTAGTTCTGCCTATCCATGAGCAGGGTATGTTTTTCCATCTTCTAAGGTCTTCTTCTATGTCTTTATTTAGGGTTCTGTAATTTTCATTGTATAAATCTTTCACCTCTTTTGTTAGGTTGATTCCCAAGTATTTTATTTTTTGGGGGGATATTGTGAATGGAGTAGTTGTCCTCATTTCCGTTTCAGAGGATTTGTCGCTCATATACAGGAATGCCTTTGATTTATGCGTGTTGATCTTATATCCTGCCACTTTGCTGAATTCATTTATTAGCTCTAATAGCTTCTTTGTAGACCCTTTTGGGTCTGCTAGGTATAGAATCATATCATCTGCAAATAGTGATAATTTAAGTTCTTCTTTTCCTATTTTTATGCCTTTAATTTCTTTTGACTGTCTAATTGCTCTGGCCAGTGTTTCGAGGACTATGTTGAACAGAAGTGGTGAGAGAGGGCATCCCTGTCTTGTACCAGATCTTGGAGGGAATGCCTTCAATTTTTCTCCATTCAGAATGATGCTGGCCTGTGGCTTATCATAGATTGCTTTTACAATGTTGAGGTATGATCCTGTTATCCCTAATTTTTCTAGCGTTTTGAACATAAAGGGATGCTGTACTTTGTCGAATGCTTTTTCTGCATCTATTGAGATGATCATATGGTTCTTATTTTTAAGTCTATTGATGTGGTGAATAACATTTATTGATTTCCGTATATTAAACCAGCCTTGCATCCCAGGGATGAATCCTACTTGATCATGATGTATAATTTTTTTGATATGTATTTGAATCCGATTCGCCAGAATTTTATTGAGGATTTTTGCGTCAAGGTTCATTAGAGATATTGGTCTGTAGTTTTCCTTCTTTGATGTGTCTTTGTCTGGTTTCGGAATCAGGGTGATGTTGGCCTCGTAGAATGAATTTGGAAGTTCTCCCTCTTTTTCTATTTCCTGAAATAGCTTGAAAAGTATTGGTGTTAGTTCCTCTTTAAAGGTTTTGTAAAACTCTGCTGTATACCCATCCGGTCCTGGGCTTTTCTTAGTTGGTAGTCTTTTGATGGTTTCTTCTATTTCCTCTATTGTTATTGGTCTGTTTAGGTTGTCTATATCCTCCTGGCTCAATCTGGGCAGATCATAGGACTCAAGGAATTTATCTATGCCTTCACTATCTTCTATTTTATTGGAGTATAAGGATTCAAAGTAATTTCTGATTATCTTCTGTATTTCTGAAGTGTCTGTTGTGATATTGTCTTTTTCATCCCGTATGCTAGTAATTTGGGTTCTCTCTCTTCTTCTCTTCGTTAGCATGGCTAAGGGTCTGTCAATTTTATTTATTTTTTCAAAGAACCAGCTTTTAGTTTTGTCAATTTTTTCAATTGTTTCTTTTGTTTCAATTTCATTAATTTCAGCTCTGATTTTAATTATTTCTTGCCTTCTACTTCTTTTGCTGTTGTTTTGCTCTTCTTTTTCTAGGATTTTGAGATGAAGTATGAGATCATTTATTTGTTGGTTTTTTCTTTTTTTGAGGAATGAACTCCAAGCAATGAATTTTCCTCTTAGAACTGCTTTCAATGTGTCCCATAGATTCCGATATGTTGTGTCTGTGTTTTCATTTAACTCTAGGAATTTTTTAATTTCCTCCTTGATGTCTTCTAAAACCCATTGATCACTCAGCAACCTATTGTTCATTCTCCAGGTGATGCTTGCTTTTTCCTTTCTTCTTTTATCATTGATTTTCAGTTTCATTCCATTATGATCAGATAAGATGCATGGTATTATCTCTACCCCTTTGTATTGTCTAAGAGTTGCCCTGTGACATAGTATATGGTCTATTTTTGAGAAGGTTCCATGTGCTGCTGAGAAAAAAGTGTAGCTACTTGATGTTGGGTGGTATAGTCTATATATGTCAATTAAGTCTAGGTTGTTAATTGTGTTATTGAGTTCTATAGTTTCCTTATTTAACTTTTGTTTGGAAGATCTGTCCAGTGGTGAGAGAGGTGTGTTGAAGTCTCCCATGATTATTGTATGGTGGTCTATTAGACTCTTGAACTTGAGAAGAGTTTGCTTGATGAATACAGCTGCACCATTATTTGGGGCATATATATTTATGATTGTTATGTCTTGTTGGTGTATGGTTCCCTTGAGCAGTATGAAGTGTCCTTCTATATCCCTTTTGATTAGCTTTGGCTTGAAATCTATTTTATTAGATATGAGTATGGACACTCCTGCTTGTTTCCGCGGTCCATATGAGTGATATGATTTTTCCCAACCTTTCACCTTCAGTCTATGTATATCTTTTCCTATCAAATGCGTCTCCTGTAGACAGCATATTGTTGGGTCTTGTTTTGTGATCCATTCTACTAGCCTGTGTCTCTTAATTGGTGAGTTTAAGCCATTAACATTTAGGGTTATTATTGAGATATGGTTTGTTCTTCTATCCATATTTGTTTATTGATGTTACTAAACCTGATTTGTTATCCTCTTTGACTACTTTCCCCCCTTTACTGTCCTACCTCCCATTGTTGGTTTTCAATGTTGTTTTCCATTTCCTCTTCCTGTAATGTTTTGCCAAGGATTTTTTGAAGAGATGGTTTTCTAGCTGCGAATTCTTTTAACTTTTGTTTATTGTGGAAGGTTTTAATTTCATCTTCTAACCTGAAGCTTAATTTCGCCGGATACACGATTCTTGGTTGGAGCCCATTGTCTTTCAGTGTTTGAAATATGTTATTCCAGGATCTTCTAGCTTTCAGAGTCTGTGTTGAGAGATCAGCTGTTATCCTGATTGGTTTACCCCTAAATGTAATCTGCTTTCTTTCTCTTGCAGCTTTTAAAATTCTCTCCTTATTCTGTATGTTGGACATCTTCATTATAATGTGTCTAGGTGTGGATCTCTTATGATTTTGCACATTCGGCGTCCTGTAGGCTTCTAGGATTTGGGATTCTGTCTCAATCTTCAATTCTGGGAAGTTTTCTCGTATTATTTCACTGAATAGACTGTTTATTCCTTTGGAATGGAGCTCTGTGCCTTCCTGTATCCCAATGACTCTTAAATTTGGTCTTTTGATATTGTCCCATAATTCTTGGATGTTCTGCTCATGGTTTCTTAGCAGACTTGCTGAGCTGTCTATGTTCTTTTCCAGTTGAAATACTTTGTCTTCATTGTCTGATGTTCTCTCTTCTAAGTGATCTACTCTGCTGGTAGTATTCTCAATTGAGTTTTTAAGTTGGTTTATTGTTTCCTGCATTTCTAGAATTTCAATTTGTTTGTTTTTTATTACCTCTATCTCCCTGTGAAATTGATCTTTGACTTCCTGGATTTGTTTGTCAATGTGATCTTTCATTGTCTGATTTTGCTGTCTCATGTCTTCCTTGAGACTCCAGATCATCTGAAGCATATATATCCTGAACTCTTTATCTGATATTCCATCTGTTGCAGCTATTACCTCTTCTAAAGTTGAGTTGACCTGCATTGCTTGTGGTCCTTTCTTTCCTTGTCTTTTCATACTGCTCGCGTTTCTTTCTGCTTGGTGCAACTGTTGTGTTTTGAAATTTACCCCCTATTTATTTATGTTGCTCTTGTATACTTGAAAAGTCTCCCTTGCAGGTGCGGGCGGCGGCTGTGCCCCTACTCCAATTGGGGTGACGTGTCTACCACGCTGGCGGCTCTCTGGGCCTGTTCTGGGAGTGGAAGGCGGCTCTGCTCTGTCCCTATTCCAATTGGGGTGTCGTGACTACAATGCTGGCAGATCGCTGGGCCTGTTCCGGGCGTGGGCGGTGGGCTTGGCTGGCGGGATTCCACCTAATGGCAGTCCCTAACCTCCCTGCTTGCTAATTAATGGCTTCTCTGAGGCGCCACGCCTTCTGTAGCTGCGGGGCAGGCCGCGCGAATCAGTTGGCCTGGATCTCCGGGGTCCTGCTGCTGGCTGTTTTGATGTTGCAAGCTGTTGGAGAGTGGTGGTGTATTCTTCAGCTTTCCCGGATGGTGGCCACTGACTGCCTGGATGGAGTGTCCGCTGTTTTGATGTTGCACTCTGAAGGAGAGTGGCGGTGTATCCTTCAGCTTTCCCGGATGGTGGCCGCTGACTGGCTCGGCGGAGTGTCCGCTGTGGGGGATGGGACTGTACCGCTTCCTTCCCCTTCTGAGAACCCGTGCTCGGCCCAAGGGTCCGTGTGGGCTTGGCTGGTGGGATTCCACCTAATGGCCTTCCCTAACCTCCCTGCTTGCCAATTAATGGCTTCACTGAGGCGCCACGCCTTCTGTAGCCGCAGGGCAGGCCACGCGAATCAGTTGGCCTGGATCTCCGGGCCCTGCTGCAGGCTGCTGGGATCCAGTCTTTCTAGATTTGAAAAGTCTTTTATCTCCAAGATTCCTGAGTCTCTCAGGGAGTAGGCCTTGATCTTCCAGGTGAAAATCCAAGCATGACAGATAATGGTAAATCTTTCAGTCTAAGTAGGTCTTTTTTTTTTTTAAATGAAATGTAAAAATGTTTAAAGAATACTATTGAAAAGAAGAATTTTTTAAATAATTTTAGTAATAGCTTCTGATGAATTTGTTTATATATGTCTGGGAATAATGAGAAAGAGTTTCCTCAGATAGGATAGGCAGTTATATGTATATCAGATAGTGTGCATAGGGCTATACTAATTTTTTAACTTAAATAGTGGAATGGCCAGTCTTTTGTGGACCTGTGGATTCATGGGGAAAGAAACTGTCTTTTTCTATTCCTTTACAAACAAAAGAATTTTAGGTTAGGTCTGATGGACACACAATGCAATTGACAAGTCATAGAATTGTCAGAAATGATGGGAAGTGAATATTTTGGATTCTTATCCTGAAATACCAATTATGTGGCACAGTTTGAAGGGATGACATTGACCTATTAGAATGGCAATATATAGATACTAGAAATGAGGCAAGTTAAAGAAGCAAAAATAATGAAATTAGATTTCCTATTTATGGAAATGGGGAAAATAGCTCAGTGGTAGAACACTTGACTAGTATGCATAAGGTCCTAGTTTCCATCTCTGACAATTGAAAAACAAAAAATCCTGTTTATGGCTATGCCCTTGGGGAAAGAAAAATCACTTTACCTCTGCAAAATAAAGGTTTTCCTACATACATCTTATATAATTTCTGAAGTTCTTTTTTAATACCAGAGTATATTCATCCTGTGGTTCACCTAAAGCCTTTGCTATATTCTAATTCTTAATACCAGTAGACCATTTCTTTACTGCCAGAATGTACTTGCAGATTTGTAAATCTAATGTAAATAAGCTCCCTTCTTAATGACCATTTAAATCTTCCCTCTGGATTTATCCATGAAGCCATAATGTTTATTGACATGCCTTCCCATGATGTAGTTCTTAATTGGGAAACACATCTTATAAGAGAATTATAGTCTCCAAATAGGATAATTTC
The DNA here is from genome assembly GCF_045843805.1 of Urocitellus parryii. Lineage (NCBI taxonomy): Eukaryota > Metazoa > Chordata > Mammalia > Rodentia > Sciuridae > Urocitellus > Urocitellus parryii. The sequence goes on along the minus strand of NC_135531.1, from coordinate 65,019,641 downwards.
TGTGGTTTGAAAGTTGCCACAAAGGAATTCACTGGCATTAAAAACCAAAACAGATTTATTTCTCAACACTTGTCCCAGAGGGTCTAAAATGTTGTTATAAACTCAGAACATTTCTGTCGTTACCCAGATTTATTTTCAGGTTAATTGCTTATTCAGTATTTTCCTGGAAAGCCATTAATTCATATTCTTTAGAAAATAAGTATGTACTGGGCCATCAAAATAATGTGAAAAGTAGAATGCTCTTTTCATTAAATGTCTGATGTGCTACTATGCCTAAGCACAGACAATTTTCTCAAATTGATGATTTTTTATTTCTTAGAACTCTTTAATTTAAAAATGTTTAGTGATTTTTATTATTCTACTTAATTTCATTGAGGTAGAAGAGTTAGAAAGCATGGAAAAATATAAAAATTTGTTTTGAAATAGATGAATTACTATGATTACTTAAAAACTAAGTTCACATTTTTTTCCTAAGATGCTTTTCATTTATACTCTTATTAAATTTTAAGCTTTTTAAAATTTGTTAGAACTCTAGCAGAAAAGGCAGCCAGAAGAATAGGAATTGTTTTTCCTATTGGACTTCCTGCTAGATATTATTATCGAATATTTTATTTATTTATTCTTAGAATATTTATTCTAATAACTAAAAAGAAACTGTGCATGATGTTTTGCCTTACCTCAGGCCCAGAACAATGAAGTCAACAGACTGCACTGAGATCTCTGAAACCATGAAATCAAAATAACTTTTCCTCCTCTACGTTATTCTTATCATATATTTTTATTACATAGATGAAAAGCTGATTAACACAATTTGATACTCTCTGTGGGTTGACCATGCAGGAATATGACTTACCTGGTGAAGTGAATTCAGTTCTGGGCTCCTGTTCCTCAATAACCAGATGTGTCTGTAGGGGAACATTGCATGTATCTTAACAACCATGGATGGCACCCCTGATTGGTGGGATTAATGTACCAACAGCATTTCTATCTAGATTGATTTCAGGTATAATATGATCTTACTGTATCTCTTTGATTCCTTGTCTCGTTATTGCAACAATTAAAAAATTAAACCTAAATATTACTAGAGCTTTTTCTCTGAATGAACTAGCATTTCTTTTAATGGAATTTCTATAAGTTGATTATTTCAGAAACCTAAAAGATTCTATTTTTAAGAACTCTGACACTATTCATGTTACTAATCAATTCAAAAACATTAATTGAGGCATTAAATTTAATTATAACATTTTAAACACCAGCTATAATATTAAAATTAGCAGTAGCTGCAGGAACTTTCCTCCTCTCTGTGTCTGTTTTTGTACACAGGTAATTTTTAAACTACTGGCAAATGTACAAGCACTATGGCATTTAAATATAAAGATTTATTGTTAATTCATTGTCAATTCATGTCTTTTTTTTAATCAAGGTTTTAAATATTTTTATAACTTTATACTTTTACCTTAAAGAAAGATTTGAAATAGCCAGTCAAGGGTGATATGACTGAATTAATTCTAAAGACTCTGACTTTAGGTGTTCCTAAACTGCCTTATCCTACCAAGATTATTACCATAACAAGCTTTAATTTGGTGTCACTTTGAATTTAGGCCATGATATCAAACTGTGCTAAAAGAAATTCTCTGGTGACTTGAACTATTCAGCAACAGCTGTTGCTCTACCTGAGAGAAGACTTAGAAAAAAACAAAAACACGGTATCAAAAAGCAGTCTGATTTTAAATTATTATTGTTTTAGCTTCTGCTTATATATGTAGAGGGTGAGTTTAGCAGTGGATTTTTTTTTAAGGATCTTGGTGATTTAATGCTGTTGGACAGAGTAGATTTGCCATGATGCTAGGGGCATGGAAGTTCTCAGTGTAGGAGAGCAATCAGGCATTTAGAGAAAATCACTCATCTGTTATTTTGCTCTGTGATTTCAGCTCTCTGAGATGAAGATTTTCTCATGCTGTATATATATATATATATATATATATATATATATATTTACATATACAACTGTGTAAATAATTTTTTATAATGTACCTGAAAGTAGTAAACTCCCTTCCTCCTCTCCCTATTCTTTCTTTTTTTTTTTTTTTTTTTTTGTACTAGGGATTTAGCTCAGGGGCACTTAATCACTAAGCTACATCCCTAGCCTGTTTATTTATTTATTTATTTTTATTTTGAGACAGGGTCTTGCTAACATACTCAGGGCTCCGCCAAGTTGCTGAGGATGGCTTTGAACTCACAATCCTTCTGCCTCAGCCTCCTGAGCCTCTGGGATTACACATGTGTGCCACCACAGCTGGCTTGTTAAGCTATTTCATTAACCAAATATGACTAAGTATGAAGGTAGCATTTGGAATAAGACTTGGAATATGAAGGAACAGCACAAGGAAAGTTTTAGTTGATAGAACTGTTTTATGACTTAATTGTGGAGGCGGTTACACTGTGCTTTTGTCAGAACTTGTTGGAATATATACCACAAAAGAGTGAATTTTACTGTAATTTAAAAATAAAAAGAAAGCTTTAGGATATACCTATTCTTTCTTTGCTCAGAAAATTCATTAGATACCATTAAAGACACTTGATGCCCTTCCTGCCTTTATTTTATCTAAGAATCAATTTGGTGATATCCATGTGGAATGCTTACCCCATCCTCTCTCCTATCTTCAACATATTTTTTATCCTATCTTCAACATTTTCCTGTCATTGTTTATGGTATGTTCACACATATGTTCATATGTCTAACACAGACTCTCTATTAACTAGATCTCTAGATCTCTTTTGATTATTTATATAACGCAAATCTTCAACTCCAAATATGGGCTTGTTATTTATTTATAGAGAAAACATGTATTTGTTAATGTATGTATAGAGAGAAATTTGTAAACAGTTGCATTTTAAAAATGTGTACATGCTAATTACTATTTTTTAAAACTAAATTTATATTATTTGTATAATGACAGTGATGTTTGTTTATAGAGAGATACATTATTCCATGTATTCTTCCTTCTGAATAACAGTACACATATTTTAAATAAACTATGGGACACAGTAAATTATCTTGCTCTCCTGAGGATTCACTTTATAATCTTAACCTTATATGCATACTTGTATATATTATGGTCACAAAATGGTGTTATTTAGCACAGCTATTAGAGTCTATGTAAAATAACAAGTTAAATAAAGATCTATTTTTCTACCTGCAAATAAACAAAAACTTTTATCCTCAGATTATTATGGTCACTTGTACATATATATTAAGTTATCAAGGAATTCGCCTTTATCATGGTCTTTCTTGAGCCTGATATTTTCTCCTTCTACTTCTTCCTATGAACTGATTGATGAAATGAACTGAATTTTTTAATTAGTGTATTATATTACACATTATATTATGCTTCATTTTGACATAATAAAGCAATCCTTAATAAAATTTGCTCCAATTCATTCTCTGGTGCTTCCTCTTTTCCCCTTCTTCCTCCTCTGTTCTCCTTTCTGTACTTTACTGGTCTTCCTTCTATTTAATTATAGTTTTTTTAAAAAAATGTGCTTTGTAGAACACCACACGAAATTCACTGTGGTGTATTTATGTATTCATATATGTACATAGTAATTTTAAAAAATACCTTCTATGAATACACACACACACACACACACACACACACATACACACACACACACACATATATATTGTTGGAATATATACCAGTTTGGTCAAGTTTAGTTGGTCTGAGTCCCAGGAACTCATCTGGTATCCTGTTCACTATAGAAATTTAACTTGATAAGCATTAACCATAAGCATCAGTAACCATTCCCATCAATGGAAGTGTAACCTTCCTTTTTACCCAGATTAAAAAAGATGTTGAGGGTATTACCTGAAAATATTTTATAAATATACAAGATGCTATAAATTTAAGGTGCGATCACTCAAATTTATTTAATCATTTCACTAATATTTTCAATTAAATGTCTATTTTATTTATCATATTCTTTTAAAGTGTCAACTCAAGTAAACATCATTTCAGATTTTCTGTTGCCATAACAAAATGCGTGAGACCAGATAATTTATAAAGAGTAGACGCTTTTTTGGCTCACAGTTATGGAGGCTGGTAAGACCAAGAGCATGGCATCAACATTGACTCAGCATATGGTGAAAACCTTTATGCTGTATCATAACATGGCAGAGGGCATCACGTGGTGGAAGAAAGCAAGCTTTTTAGTTTAGGACTGTCTTCCTATTCTTTTAATGTCCCTAATAATCAGCATATGGGTTCATCCTCATGACTTCATCTAATCCTAATTACCTCTCCAAAACCCTATCTCCAAATGCCTTAACATATGAATTAAGTTTCTAACATATGGAGTTCTGTAGAGGACTCATTCTAACCATAGTGGATATTAAGGGCTCCAAGATAAATTATTGTTGGTTTTCTTTATGAGTATGTGGTCTATGAAAAACTATAATATGACTTGATAAATCTAGAACTGTGTGCAGAGTGCCATGGAACACAGACCAATCTATGCTTTAGGATACATTTATATTATTGTAAAATGGAGAAACAATTTGAAAACATTAAAATACCTTATCTGCATTATTTATATAGTTAGGTACTTTGGAAAATCCTACTGAGATCTTTGAAGAATTATCTTTTGATCTTAAAAATGTGGAACCAGTAGTATCATATTTGAGTGATGTGTGTAAGTAAAGTTACTGCAGCTTGAAAAAATTATTTTTCATAGGCTTTATGTGTTTTAAATTATAGTTTTAAAAAATAATTTTAGCTATTAGCAGTGGCGCATGCCTATAATTCCAGCAGCTCTGGAGACTGAGGCAGGAGGATTGTAAATTCAAATCCAACTTCAGCAATTTAGTGAAGCCCTAAAGCAACTTAGACTCTGTCTCTAAATAAAAGGGGGCTGTTTTGTCTCTCAGTGCATAAGCACCTTGGGTTCAATGCCCAGTACCCCTACCCACACACACAAAAAAAGTTTTAAACAGTAGCTATCACAGGATAATAACTGACATATATTAACTTCTGACTATGTGACTTTGACTTGATTTTTTGGAAGAGGGATTCATTTCAGCTATAATATCCCATTATTGGACTATTTAATAAAATCAGACCCAATTTTGTATTTAGCAATATATTTCTAGGAGAAGCAGAAGTTAAATTGCTTTTATCATATGGCAAAAAATTAAAAAAAAGAAGAAACACATCATTAAGCACTATATATGGAAAGGGATGCAGAGAGAAAGAGATACAGAAAACTGTATATAATCTTTTAACTTTTTATAAAGTTCACTTTGATTTGGGTAAGGTGAAAATCTTAGGAACTGATTCTTTGCAGGTACCTTGGTTTGCTTTTGAAATGTTAAGTAGCTAGGGAACACAAAAGCAGAAGGTTGTAGAGTTGTGCTTCTTTGACAGCATTGACAAAATGTTTCTAGAACTAATTTGCTTGAAATAAAAGGATCTGGTAGGAGATTTTTGACAATAACAAAACAAAACAAAGCAAAACAACCAGAAAACCAGCACAGAACTTTTGAGTACCAAAGCTTATCTATGGTTGACCCATTCCCCACTTTTTTAGTCCTGCTTTTTCTTGATTTCTGATGTATTATGACCTAATTTTGCATGTGTCTTTGTCCTTCTGAGTTATAGACTACAGCGTAACCCTTCATGACTTTTCAGCTACAGCATAGACCACTGTGGATAATCACAGTCTTGAAAGAATATGATGGGTTAGCTGCTTTGGATCAGGCAATTCCTTTGGATTAATCAGCTATGTGTAGTCCTTAGAGATGACAGTTCCAAGAAAAAAAAAAAAAAAAACCTTGTTGAAAGTCGATAAGGATAGAATCAGCAGTGAAACATAGACTATTAAAAAAGAATTTTATGAAAGGACTCCTTTCATACTGTAAAACTGAGTGTCCAGGACAGCTTTAGGTTCTAGCTTTTTTACTCTGTCTTTTATCATTAAGTTTTATGCAGGCACTCCCATTTCAATTTGGTCTCCTCCCTCTTTCATTTCCCTTCTTTTCTTCCCACTCTTTCTTGCATGCCCACCATCATTCATAGTCTCTGTATGTAGATTCTTCCTTTTATTGCTGAGTTAGCAAGTTTTGTTTATATATGAGAAGATTTATCATCCATGGATTTTTCTAAACAAGACTTTTCAAACCTGTCTACTTCACAGATCCTTGATTAGCATAGGGATTGGGTACCTTATAACTATAACCACTCACTCATAATCATAAGAACATTAGTGCTTGTTCCTTCCATAGCTGTGGCAGTATAAATGAAAGAGGGAAACTGGTGGGGCTAATTCATGTGGATTTTTAAAAATAAGGACATTATACTTTTTAAAAGCAGTTTACCTTCTCATATCACAGCACATACTGAAAAACTTGGGACTTTAGAGAGGGAAGGAGAAGAGGGAGAAAGAGAAGACAGAAAAAAAGAAATATTCAAAGAATGCTTACGTAGTAGCTAACAAGGAGATAGTTATATCTTCTGCAGTCAGCTAAGGTTATATTAGTCACATACCAAATTTAAGTGAGTAGCATTACAAGAATTTGAAGTTATCTATTCGTTTATCTATTCCCAAACACCATAATTTTTAAAAATCAAATACAACATGATGTCTTACTACCTTGATTATACATACACTTGTAACATATCCTGCTTCATATTGATACTTTAAATAGATATGTATTATATAATATATATTATATATAATAATTATTGTTATTGTTATTATTACTACTACTATTACTATTTTTCCATGCTGGGGATTGAAAGTAGATATGTATTCAATGTCTACTTATTAAGATATTCTTAAGAATAGAGGATGTATATACAGTTATCATTTTTTCATATTTTTTATTGGTACACTATAGTTGCACATAATGGTGGGGTTTTTGTTACACATTCATGTATTCACTCAATGTAACAATATAATTTTGCCAAAATAATACCCCAGTATCCTCCCTTTCCTTCCCCTCCATTCTCCATTCCTTTTCTCTATTTTACTGATCTCCCTTTGATTTTCATGAGATTCTCCCACCTTCTTTTTCTTTTTCTCTTTAGCTTCTCCATATGAGAGAATCTATGACCCTTGATTTTCTGAGTTTGACTTATTTCATTTAACATCATGTATTCAAGTTCCATCTATTTTCCTGCAAATGAAATAATCTCATTTTTCTTTATGGCTAAATATAACTCCATTGTATGTATATGCCACATTTTTTTAAACCATTCATTGACAGACATGTAGGCTGGTTCCATACTTTTGACTATTGTGAATTTTGCTGCTATTAACATGGGTATGCATATATGGCTATAATATGTGAACTTTAATTCTTTAGGATAAATATCAGAAGTGATACATATAGCTGGGTATATGGTGGCTCCATTCCTACTCTTTTGAGGAACCTCCATACTGATTTCTAAAATAACTGTATTAATTTACAATCCTACCATCCGTGAGATTTTTTTCCACATCTGTTTTCCTCCACATCCTCTCCAGTATTTGTTATTGTTTGTGTTCTTAATGACTGTCGTTCTGACTGGTGAGACATGAAATCTTGGTATAGTTTTAATTTTTATTTTCCTAATTACTAAACATCTTTTTTCATATATTTGTTGGCCATTTATATTTCTTCTTTTGAGAAGTATCTGTTTAATGCATTTGCCCATTTATGAATTGGGTTATTTGATTTTTGGGGGCAAAGGTTTTTTTTGAGATTTTTATATATTCTGGATATTAATTCACTGTCAGAAGAGTAGCTAGCAATGATGTTCCCCATTCTGTCATTTTCTCTTCCCATTCTTGTTTGCTTTGCTGTGAAGAAGGTTTTAATTTGATACAATCCTATTTATTAACTCCAGGGATTATTTCCTTAATTTAGGGGTTCTACTGAGAAAGTCACTGCCTGTGCCTTTGTGTTGAAGTATTGACCCTATGTTTTTTGTAAGAGTTGCATAGTTTCTAATATAATTCCTAAGTCTTTTTGAGTTGATTTTGTGCGGTGTGAGTGACAAGGGTCTAGTCTCATTCTTCTACATATGGATAACTAATTTTTCCAGCACGATTTGTTACAAAATGTCTTTTCTCTAATGTAAGTATTTGTACCTTTGTCAAGGATCATGTGACTATCTCTGTGGGTATGTCTCTATGTCTTCTGTTCTGTACCAGTGTCTGTTTTTTTTTTTTTCTCACTACTATGCAGTTCTTGCTAACTATATCTCTGTAGTATAATTTGAAGTCAGTATTATTGTGCCTCCATCTTTTTTTGGCTTAGAATCACTTTAGCTATTATGGGTCTTTTATTCTTACAAATGAATTTTAGGACTTTTTTTTCTTTATGATTTTGTGAATGTAATTGGTATTTTGATGGGGATTGCATTGAATCTGTATGTTACTTTTGATAGTATGGCAATTTAAATAATGTTAATTCTACCTAACCATGAACATGAGAGGTGTTTCTTCTTGTGTTTTCTATAATTTCCATTGTGGAGGTCTTTCGCCTCCTTGATTAGATTTATTCTTAAAGGGTTTTTTTGTTTGTTTGTTTGTTTGTTTTGGCTTTTGTGAAAGGAATTGTTTTCCTGATTTTGCTTCCAGCAGATTAGTTTTAGTGTATAGATTTTTGTATGTTGATTTTTGTAATCTGCTACTTTGCTGAATTGGTTTATTAGCTCTGGCAGTCTTCTTGTGGAGCTTTTTGGATCTTCTAAGTATAGAACAGTGTTGTCTACTTTTTTAATTCTTCTTTTAGTTGGTTTAGCCAAAGACTTACAAATCTTGTTTATCTTTTCAAACAACCAATTCTTCATTTCATTGATTCTTTATATTGTTTTTTGTTATTCTCAATTTCATTGATTTTAGCTCTGATCATAATTACTTCCTTCTCTATGAGTTTTAGAAATGGTTTGTTCTTCTCTTTCAACGGCCTTGAGGTGCATCATTAGGTTGTTTTTTTGGATTGTCCTGGTTTTTATGTAGGCACTGATAGCTATAAACTTTCCTCTTAGAACTTCCTCTATAGTTTCTCAGAGGTTCTAGTATGTTGTATCACTATTATTATTTGATTGTGAGAATTTTAAAATGTATTTACTGATTTCTGCTATCATTCATCATTTAAAAATGTATTGTTCAGTCTCTATGTGTACATATAGTTTCTGTAGGGTTTTGTTTTGTTTCATTTTTTTGGTATTGATTTCCTTCCATTATGATCCAATAAGAGGCAAATAATTATGTCATTTTTTTGTTTTATTTTATATTTGCTAAGGATTGCTTTATGACCTAAATTATGGTCTGTTTTGGAGAAGGTTTTATGAGCCACTGGGAAGAAAGTGTGTTTGGCTGGTTTTGGATAAAATTTTCTATAGATATCTATGAAGTCTATTTGATTTATAATATTTTTCAGGTCCAGAGGGTCTTTACTGCCTTCATATCTGAATGACCTGTCTGTTACTGGAAGGGATATGTTGAAATCATGTAATATTCTACTGATGTTTACCTGAGGCTTTAATTTAAGTAGTACCTGTTTAATGTAATTAGGTACACCATTGTTTGAGGCATATTTACTATTATTATTATATCTTCTTGTTGGATTACTTTCTTTATCAATATGAAGTGACCTTTTTGTCTCTTCTGATTAATTTTGGCTTGAAGTCTGTTAGATATTAGTAGCTATTTCTTCTTGTTTGGGAACTTCATATGTATGGTATGCTAATTTCCATCCTTTTACTTTCAGTCTGTGACTGTCTTTGCCTGTAAGGTGAGTCTCTTGCAAATAACACATAGTTGGGTCTTGTTTTTTAATCCATTCTGCTAGCCTATGTCTTTTAATTGGGGAGTTGAAAACATTTACATTCAGTGTTATTATAGAGAGAAGTTTATTAATTATTGCCATTTTAATTTTTTTCTAATTTTTAATCTGTTTCTTATTTGTTTAGCTACTCTTCAAATGGATTTGTTTATGTGTGTGCTTGAGTAAATTTTTAATTTTTTCCTGTGTGAAGTATTTCTAAGTATTTCTAGTAGTGCTGGCTTATTGTTAATGATTCTTTTAATTTCTGCTTATCTTAGAAGGTTTTTATTTCCCTTTGGTTTTAAAGGATACCTTTTCTGGATATAACAGTGTTGTTTGATAGTTATTTTCTTTATGGACTTGGAACACATAATTCTCAGTCCTCCTTGCTTTTGGACTTGTTGCAAGAAATCAGAAATAATTCTGATACGCTTGCCTCTAAATATGACCTGACATTGTTCTCTTGAGTCTTTTAAATTTCTCTTTGTTCTATATGTCAGGTGTTTTAATTATAATGTAGAGACATTGTTTTTTGATCTTGTTTATTTAGAGTTTTGAATGCATCCTATATCTGGATATCCATCTCATTCTCAAAGTTTAGAGATTTGTTTCATTATTATTTCGCTAAAGAGATTATCCATTATATTAGTCTATATCTCACAAATCTTTTAATTCCAATATTCTTAAATTTGGTCTTTTTACAGTGTCCCAGAATTCTTGTGTATCCCGATCATAGTTACTTCTTTTCTTTACTACTATCTGAATGTTCAGGGCCAGCCACTTTGTCTTCTAGCTCTGAGAATCTGTCTTCATGATCTACTTTAGTAGAAAGACTTTAAACTAACATTTTATTTGACTTATTGTGTCTTTCTTTTCCAAGATTGTCATTTGGTTCTTTTTCAATATAACTATCTCCCTTGTTGAATTTTCCATTTCTATCCTGTACTGACTTCCTTATTTCATTCAGTCATACTTATTAGAATTCATTGATCATTTTTATAGTCAATCTGTTGAATTCTTTAGCTGACATTTCCTCCAATTCAATATCTTTGGAATTGGTTTCTAGTGATTTTTGAACTTTAGAAGGTGTTATGTTAACTTATTTTTTCATATTTTATTTCTTTGTTGGATTTATGCATCTGTTGGGATGAATTTCTCTTCCATTCTTATATATGGACCTTTTTAGGACATAGCCTTCTCTTCTTAAAGTGTCCTAGAGTGATCTAGGTTGAGATTCCTCATAAGTATGGTATCCACAGCCTTTGTGTTAATTCTGTTTTCATTGGAACAGCAGATGTCTGTAAGTAGAACCTAAGAAACTCCCTCCTGCTCTCTGCTGTTCCTTTTTGGGACCTGTCATCAGTTTGTGAGTTTTGTCTTTTTTATGTATTAACATTTTAGTGTGGTTATTTTGTGTGTGAAGCAACATGTACTGTCTTTGGGTGGGTTTAGTTCAGCAGCAGCGTCTCTACACTGTGAACTTACAGTGTCCCTGTACATTCATAGTACTCGCAGAAAAGGGAGTAACAAACAATAGCAACAACTAAAGCAAACAATGTACAGCATTAAAATAAATACCCTGTGCCTACTATGATATCTACAACAATAATTTCTACAAAAACAGGAATGGTGGGTTCAGCAATTGGTAACGGCAAAACAATAAATAAATAAATATGAAATAGATCTGGGATTAAAGTAAACAGCATGTGTCAACTATTTTATCCACAGAGCTAATAAATGCAATAACAAGAGTTGTGGGTGTTGCAGTTATATAAACCAAATAGTTCTAAAAGATGATACAAATATAGTTCGTTAAGAGAAAAGAAAGTATGATAGGAAGGGAAATAAAAGTTTAGTTTGTTCAAAGTGTGGACAGAGAGAATGCAGAAAAGGTGTTACAAATGATGGTTATAAAGGAGGAGAAAAGTAGAAAAACTAAATAAAGAGAGAAAGCAAAAACAAGAAAATTTGGCTGTTAGCAGGAGCAGAAAGGAGAGAAAGATAAACAGTAGAAATAAAAAATAAAAATCAAAGTGAATCAAAGATTCTTATCATTAAAAGATGAGAAAAATATTATTAAAAATGAAATATATATATGTATGTATGTATATTTTCATGAACCAATAAGCATAGCAAGAACATTAAAAAAGGCAAAAGATCTTATCAAAAATGAAATAATCATGTCCATTGGGTTGGTGAAAACAGTGGAGTAGAAAGGATGGTCACTGCCTATTGCCTGACCCTCCTTCCTTCCATTTCTTCTTGTGCTATTTTGGTGGGGGTAGGATGGTGGCTTGGGATTCTTAGACCCTTCCTCTTTTAGTGTTGCTCCTTGAAATTCAAGCTGGAGTGGCCTAAAATTGAAGTTGGTTGAGATAGATCTCAACTTTCCTTCTCACTAATATAAAGGAGGATGGAAAGGGAAGTATTGCCGATTGAATTTTGTTTGGAAAGCCCAGATGGATCACTTTCTTGTGGGGGCTGCTACAGAGTTCTGGGAGGCTGGGGCTTAGATCTAATCAGGCTTTAGGGACTTTGTTACATGCTATCTGCTCTGGAGAGATTAGATCAACACCTGTGGAGCCAGTCAGATGCTATCTCTGCTAGGAGTCTGAATCTTAGGAACCTCCCCAAAATTCTACTTGTAGGGCAGGAGAGTTAATCTTCCACACATTCTGTTGCCCATGATTATGGGCTTCCCAGGCTTAGTCCCTGAGTATTCAGATTCCCAACTCTCTTCAGAATCCTGGTTATGTGAGCCACCAGACTTAAAGGGTTATGTGAGCCACCAGACTTAAAGGGAAAGATAGTTGCAGTTGCCTTCATGTTTCTGATTTGAATGCCTCTGGGTACAGTCTTCTCTCTCTCTGTTTGGTTCACATTTTTCTTGGTACACTGTAGGCCACACTGCCAGGCAGCATGGCAAGCAGTATGGCAACATTTATTGTGATCTGCCAAGCTCCCTCAGCAGCAATAGGCAGCATGTCTTCTTCAAGATGGCTCTCACCTCAACTTGAGAAATATAGAACACTTTTCAACACCGTTTTATTGTGCAGCCTGTGGATCATCTATCTAAGTTCAGACTGCTTTTCTGGACTTTGTCCATTGTGTTTCTCTGTGTCAACTTTGTCCATTGTGTTTCTCTGTGTTATCCCTCCCTCATGCGGTTAACCAGCACCACTGCCGCTGCCACTGCTATAGCTGGCTTGGTTCCAGCGTACTCTTTCTTGTTCTTTGTTTAGTGTACTCAGATTTCTGAGTCTTGAAGAGACTCTGACTGTCCAGTATTGAATTTCAGTGAATTCCCTCTGTTACCCATCTCACTGAGATGCAGTATTCCCACCTCATGAATTCAGAGTCATGGAGCAGCTGGAAATGCAGCATTCCTCTGATCTGCCATCTTGAATCTCATCTTTATTGTTGTCTATCACGTGTGTGTGTATGTATGTATACTCACCTAGTTTTTCAGTTTATTATTTTTAGTGCTATTTTATTTACTAAATGATATAATATTCCCTTATAGTAGTAAAATCTTGAACAGCATCTAAGATCACCTCACAATTTGAGAAGATCAGGTTTTTAACCTACATTCATAATCAAATAATTTGGCATTGAATATTTCTTATTGCTTGGTTACATTTCCCTTTTTATATTAGTATATAACAGACATAATAAAATCCACCCTGTTTAGTATACATTTCTGTGAGTTACACAAACACAGAATTATGCAACCACCAACATAATAAATATATAGATTAATTCTATCACTTAAAAAAGTTTCCCACTAGCCCTTTGTGGTTCACTCTTTCCCCAATCCTGCCCTTGATAACCTCTCGTCTATTTTTCTGCCCCTCTAATTTTGCCTTTACAGCATTTCAGGTAAATGGAATCATACAGTATGTAGCCTTTTGATTCTGGCTTTAATCAGGATGTATTTGAAATTAATCTATGACTTTATATATATTAGTGGGTTGTCCTTTTCATGGCTGAGTACTGTTCCATTGCATGAATATACCAGTTTGTTTGTTTATGTACTTCTTAGATGAAAGATGTTTGAACTGTTTCAATTTAGGGAAATTATGATTTAATAATTTTAATTTATTATAAATATCCTCAAGTAGGATTTTATGAACTGGTTGTTATGGTAGCTTTTATTTTTCCTTTCCCCACTCATTTGGATAAATATCTAGCTGTGAAATTGCTGTTATATAATAATTACATATTGAATTTTATAAGAAACACCAAAGTGTCTGCACCATTTCACAATCCTGCCAGCATTATAGTAGAGTCCTAGTGGTTCTGTATTCCTCACAGCACTTAATACTGTAGTTTTATTTTTGTCATTTGGATAGGTGTATAGTGATTTTTCATTGCATTTTTATTTTATTTTATGTGGTCAGAATATTTAACATGAAGCCTACACTCTTAACAAAAATTTAAGCATACTTTATTGTTGACTTTAGATACAATGTTACATAGAAAATCTTGAGAATTTATTCTCTTGCTTAACTGAAATTTTATGCCCACTGATTAAAAACTCTCCATTTTCTCCTCCCTACAAATCCTGGAAACCACCATTTCATGTTTTGATTTTCTACGTTGGATAGCTTTATTTTTTTATTTGTTCTTTTTAGATATATATGACAGTAGAGTGTATTTTTATATGTTATACATACATGAAGTATAACTTATTCTCATTAGGATCCCATTCTTGCAGCTGTACATGATGTGGAATTTCACTGGTGGCATATTCATATATGAATATAGGAAAATTATGTCTAATTCATTCTGCTGTCTTTCCCATTCCCGTCACCCCTCCCTTCCCTTTATTACCCATGGTCTAATCCAATGAATTCTAGTCTTTCCTTTCCCACTTACTGTATGTTAGCATCTGCATAACAAAGAGAATATTCGTCCTTTTTTTTTTAGATTGGCTTTTTTCACTTAGTATGATAATCTCCAGTCCATCCATTTACCAGCAAATCATAAAATCATTTTATATGTCTGAGTAATATTCCATTTTATATATATATATATATATATATATTACATTTTCTTTATCCTTTCATCTGTTGAAGGGCACCTAGGTTGGTTCCCTAGCTTAGCTGTTGTGAATTGAACTGCTGTAAATATTGATGTAGCTGCATCACTGTAGTATGCTGATTTTAAGTCCTTTGGGTATATACTGAGGATTGGGAATAACTGTATCAAGTGGTGGTTCCATTCCAAATTTTCTGAGGAATCTCCAGAAATTCATACTGCTTTCCATAGTGCTTGCACCAATTTGCAGTCCCATCAGCAATGTATGAGTGTACCTTTTCCCCGCATCCTCACCAGCATTTATGGTTACTTGTTTTCTTGTTGATATTCTGATTCAAGTTAGATGGAGTCTCAATGTAGTTTTAATTTGCATTTCTCTAATTGCTAGAGATGCTGAATATTTTTTCATGTATTTATTGACCAGTCATGTTCTTCTGTGAAGTGCCTGTTCAGTTCCTTTGCTCGTTTACTGATTGGGTTATTTCTTAGGGTTTTTGTTTTGATATGAAGTTTTTTGAGTTCTTTATATATCTTGGAGATTAATGCTCTTAGGTTCAGGTAACAAAGATTTTCCTGCATTCTATAGGCTCTCTCTTCTTGATTGTTTTCTTCCATGTGAAGAAGATTTTTAGTTTGGTACCATTCCATTTATTGATTCTTGATTTTACTAATTGCACTTTAGGAATCTTGTTGAGAAGTCGTTTTTTAACCCAACATGATGGAAAGTTGGGCCTGTGTTTTTTTCTAGTAGACTTGGGGCCTCTAGTCTAATGCCTAGGTAGTTGGAGAGTTTTATATACTGCATATATGTGGAAACATACAGTATTTGCTTTTCTATAACTTCCCTTTTGCATGTGGCACAATGTCCTTAACATTCACTCATGACATCATAATTGCAGAATTTCCTTTTTTCTTTTCATAGGTGGATACAGAGATATAATCTCTCTCTCTGTCTCTCTCTGTCTCTCTCTGTCTCTCTCTCTCTCTCTCTCTCTCTCCATATGATATATATTATTTTCTTTATCTATTCATGTGAACATGAGCATTTAAGATGTTACCATATCTAGGCTATCTGAACTGTAGCCAGTGAATACGAGATTGCTAATAATCTCTTCAAAATCCTGGTTTCAATTACTTTGGATAAATTTCTAGAAGTGTGATTGCTGTATTACATGGTAATTCTATTTTTAAGTTTTGAGGACCTTCCATACTGTCCTCCATAACAACTGTATTACTTTGCATTCCCATCAACCATGTGCAAGGGTTCCAATTTTCTTCATCTTTGCCAATACTTAATTTTTTCTTGGGGAGGGTATTGGGGATTGAACTCAGGGGCACTCAACCGCTGAGCCACATCCCTAGCCCTATTTTGTATTTCATTTAGAGACAGGGTCTCACTAAGTTGTTTGGTCCCTCACTTTTGCCAAGGCCGGCTTTGAACTCTTGATGCTTCTGCCTCAGTCTCCCGAGCTGCTGGAATTACAGGTGTGCACCACCACAACCTGCTTGTCTTTTTAATAATAGCCATCCTAACAGATTTAAGGTGACAGTTCATTGTGATTTTGATTTTTATGTATATATACCCGTTTCCAGGTGTTTCTTCTTTGGAGAAATGGTCTATTCAAGTTCTTAGCCTGATTTTTAATTATTTAGTTTTTGTTTTATTTTGTTTTGGTTTTGGTACTTAGTTGTAGGTGTTCCATACATAATTTATAGATTAACTCAGGAGATATATGTTTTGCAAATATTTTCTTCTATTCAGTGGGTTGCCTTTTCACTTTGTTGTTTCTTTTAGTTTCTTCTAGTCAGATTTGTTTATTTTTGTTATATGTGGTTTTGGCATCATATCCATGAAATTATTGACAAATCCAAGGTCATAAGCTTTCCTCCTGTGTTTTCTTCTAGTAATTATGACTAGATGAATAGGAAGCATTTACAGTATGCAATGGCCATCTAGATACAGTCCTACACTCAGGTGCTTTATTGATTTCTTCCTTCTGCATTGTCACAACTCTGTATTTCTTCTCAGTACTATAGAACCATTGAAAACAAAATTCAGTTGATTCTAGCTCTTTATTTTTGTCTCAATCCCCAAATTGGCTTATACTTAACCCTTAGTAGGACAGTTTTGCTTAATTGTTTTGCTTGCCTATTTATCTATTTCTGTTTTGCAGACAATATTTGTTAGTGGGACATATAAACTAAGCCTACTGTTTTGAACTAGAAGTCATTAAATACAGTTTCTTTTTAGGATTGTCAAATGGAAATGTGTGAACTTTATAATTTAAGATGCTACATTGTCATCTCTTCCATGAATTATAAGACAATTTTTTAAATCCTTATTTATAGAGAAAATATTCATTAACTTCTAGGTTTTAAAACACCATTAACAAGGTTTCTGCTTACTCTTTCCATTTTTGGTCTCTTCAGCTGTTCTTTTCCTTGTTCAGTTATCATAGGTTATTTTCATAAAAAGCAGAAAAGAAACATTCTCAGTGAAGGATTTACCAAAGGATTATATTATTTGGTATGGTATTTTATTCTAGCCTTTTAAAATATCTGCTTATTTAGGCAAATGAGAAAACTAATTTCTGAACACATTGGGATTATAGAATAAGGATAAATTATAGAATAGGATAAATTCCTTTGATCATAGGATTGTGGTAAAGTTTGAGGAGTAGGACATGAGTACTTTTTTCTTGGGCCATGTAGCAATTATAGTGGTATTTAATACTGTATACCTTCTTAACAAGACCATAGCTAATAATGCTCTGATGGATACTTCACATTTGCTAAGAGCCTATGTCTTAATTGTTCTTACCAATCCCAACAAAAAGGTACTATATGATACATGAGAATATTTTACTTACTTGATAGTAATATAACTTGACAATATAAACATATATTAAAAGACCACATTGTGTACCTTCTGTCTATATACTATTTTTATTTGGCAATTATATGACAATAAAAAGGGGCAGAGGTTGTGGTTTAGTGGTAGAGCACTTGCCTAGCATGTGTGAGGCACTGGATTCAATTCTCAGTACCACATATAAATAAATAAAATAAAGGTCCATTATAAACTAAAAATATTTTTTTAAAAACTGGGAAAATACTGATGTGCGTTGGAATAATTAATAAAAACAGAGCTTACTTATGAAACAATTCCATAGTCAAGTCTGTTAAAATGTACCTTTATACAATTTAAGAATAATTCTTCGGTTTTTGTGTGTTGCTTCTCCTTGGATGAAATGTGAAAAGAATAAGGGGGTGGGGGAAGGAAAGAGTGGGAAAAATGCTCTATGGTCACTTTATATCTAATATCTATCTAGAATGATACTCCTGTTGCCTGCATTGCTCTTAACACTTGCTTTTCCTATAAACTGAGCTCTGAGGTTCTTTATAAGATTATTTTCCTTTGTTTTGGCAGAAACAAAGGAAAATAATCTTAGAAAGATTTTGCTCCCTCCCACCACAGCCCTTTGGCAGTAGAGTACATACTTACATCTCCCTTCCTATCTAAATAGCAGGACACTGAAATAGGGTTTCTGATTATTACTTTGGGGGATCTTAATATTTTATGACCTATAAAAATAATTCATACATCTGAGGTTTTAACACAACCTTTTTTTCCTTTTTAATTGGAAATGACATAAGAATATAGTAGCAACATGATACCCCTCCCCTCAACTAAATAGGAAATATTATGCAGTTAACCATGGCACATAATAAAAGGCGTATTTGATGTTCTGTTGTGTTTTGTTATTTAATATAGCTAATGAAGTTTTCTTTTTAATGGAAAAATTTTAGTTGTTTATAGGAATTATATTTTATATGATGAATTTACATAATAATTAAATATTATTTTATTCATAATAACTTTCTTTAATAAGAAAATTAAAAGCTTATTTGATTATTTTAGGTGAGGTAGAGAGATTGGATTTTGGATACTTATATAATAATCTATCAGAATAGAATGTTTTGTGGAATCAATTGTTTTTTATGGTCTTTTGTTTAAGATTTTCCTTAGGATTTTGACTGTTGCTTTATATAAGAATATTTTTATGCATCTACTGACTTGAATATATAAAAGGCTGATTATTAAAATACTAATATATATTAAAATGAAGGATACATTTTAGAAATATACTTAAATAGTATTTAATAAATAGGCAAATTAGTTTGAAAGTTCAGTAACAAGACTTAAGGTAAAAAAATCTATCTCTAGTGTGTAGTTCATTTCCATTACTTGTTTCTTTTAATGTTATGTGTATAGTTTGAAAACATGTTTCCAGACAACGCTGCTTTCTTTTTTTTTAATACTCTTCTAATAATTCTAGGTATCATGATACTGTTTAAGAGACCAAATGGCCCGTTCTGATTCTTCACAGTAAATATAGGTAGTGCTATCACTCTGTAGAATAAATCTTCTTTCTTTAACCCCAAGTTTACTCTGCAGCCTTATGTTGAAGAGATAGGAAGGAAATTAAAAGTCATCTTGAGATAGAAAGGAAAATACAAATTGAACCAAACTTTTGCAGTAAAAAATGTGGATAATTCTTTTTTCCTAAGGAATAAAAGTACTGTGTATACAGTCATTGATTTAGAAAAAGGATAGTTCAGTCTCCAACCATGGATTTCTGTTGTAAATTTGTTTTAAATATGCAACATTTTGTATCATGCCAATAAGCATATATGAATGTTTACATTTACTTAGTTAGCACCTATTGTGTCAGAACAGTGCTGGATGTTAGTAATACAAAACATGTGTTGCTTATTTGTAAATTTTAGAATAGGGTTTTGGACTATTTGTGTTCCTGCAAATTAATGTCGAAATCCCAACCCCTAATGTGATGATATGTGGAGATGGAGTCTTTGACCACTAATTAGGATTAGATGAGGTCATGAATGTGAAACCTAAATGATAGAATTAGTGCCCTTAGGAAACACAGGTTATCTGTGCCTATCTCTCCCCAACTTCCCACCAGCCCTCCTTCCTGCCATGTGAGGATAAAATGAGAAGATGGTCATTGGCAAACCAAGAAGAGTGAACTCACCAAATACCACATCTGCCAACTCCTTAATACTTGGCCTTTCCAGTTCCTAGATCTGAGAGGAAAAAATATTATTTAAGCCACTCAAGTTTTAGCAATTTGTTATGGCAGACAAACCAAGATATATACAACCGAATAATAATAACTATATATTGAGAAGACAACCAAATAAGAACTTTCAATGATGTATGAAAGATGTGTTATTTGGGGAAAGTACTGGGTAATATAGAATACATGGCAGAAAAAATGCAATACTCAGAGGGCCATGCTATAGTTGCAGGGAATAATGATTCCTAAACTGTATCCTGCAATAATCCTTCCTAGGATATCTTAAATGCAAAAACAGAAAGCATCAATCTATTTCTAAATAACTTAACTGCACTCCAGAAATAAGACTTAAGCACATTTATAGAATATAAAAATAGGGCTGGGGTTGTGGCTCAGCAGTATAGTGCTTGCCCAGACACGCAAGGTGCTTGGTTCGATCCTCAGCACCACATAAAAATAAATAAAATAAAGGTATTGTGTCCAACTACAACTAAATTTTTTTAATTAAAAAAGAAAAATAAAAATATCCAGCATCCAACAAAGTAAAATTCATAATATCTGACTTTCAACCAAGCAATGCCAAGAATGGGACAATATGACACGTAATGAGGAGAAAAAGCAATAATAATCCATCTATTACTGACATATGTTGGAAATATCAGATAAGAACTTTAAAACAGTTGTTATAATGTTCCATGTATTCATTAGAGGAAAGATGGAACATATTAGGCTCAAATATGGAAACCAAACCAAACATTTAGATATGAAAAAGTATGTTGGGTAGAATTAATAGCAAATGAAATTGTGCAAAAGCCAAGATTAGTAAACTTGAAGACCTAGCAATAGAAACTACCCAAAGTGAAACAGAGTTGGGGGAAAAGAAGAAGAGTAGGGCAGCACTGAACCATGTGATATCCCCATATAGCCTAATGTGTTTGGAATTGTGGTTTTAAAAGGAAGGAGAAAGAGAGAGGACATAAACAAATATTTACAAGAATCATTGCTGAAGTTTTCCAAATTTTATGAAAACTGCAAACTTAGTGATCCTAGACAATTAAAAAACATGAGCACAAAAATATATTAATGCACATGATAATTGTTCAAAGCTAATGACAGAAAAATCTTAAAAGCAACTTGTAGAAAAATCATACAGAAAAAATACACAGAGGAAGAAAGTTAAAAATTTTGACAAATTTTTTGTCAAAAGTAATGTAAGTGAAGTGACAAGGGCACATCTTTAAAATATTGAAGAAAGAAGCACAAACATCAACCTGAAATTCTCAATAGGTATACATAAGGGTTGGGCTGTGAAGGTTCTTTTTATTCATGTTGAAAAGTACCAGAATTTTATAAACCACATTATAAAGAAAGAGAAATATGATAATGAGATTAGGAAGGATAAATCAAAGAAGTAAGAGAAAAACCCAGAGAATATATTATCATGAAAATTATGCAGAGTTTTTATTTAATGCTTACTATGGACCAAGCACTGGTATGAGAAGTTTTGTATGTATTAATTTATTTAACTTTTACAAGAATCCATTTTTTTTTCAGATGAGAAAAAAGAGGCACAGAGAAATTAAGTGACTTTCCTGAGAACATATGTAGCTAGTAAGTGACAGAATCTGGATTTGAATTCATAAAATTTGATTATAGGATTTGTGTTTTTGACTAGAACACATTCTGCCTTTTAAGCAAGATGATGGATGAAAGTGGTATTTGGGAGGAAAAAAAAGAAAAGAAAGACAGTGATATTTGGATTTAAAACTAAGTATTTTTTAATATTTATTTTTTAGTTGTAGTTGGACACAATATCTTTATTTTATTTATTTATTTTATGTGGTGCTGAAGATTGAACCCAGGGCTTCTACATGCTAGGCGAGTGCTCTACCACTGAGCCACAACCCCAGCCCTAAAACTAAGTATTTTTTTAATATTTAATTTTTAGTTGTAATTGGACACGATACCTTTAGTTTTTATTTATTCTTTTTTTTTAAAAATGTGGTGCTGAGAATCGAACCCAGGGCCTCACATGTGTGCTGCAAATGCTTACTGCTGAGCTGTAACCCCAGCCCCAAACTAAGTATTTTTTTTTTTTTATAAATAACTTAGGACAGTTTTTATGGCTCAATGGGGGCAAAAGCTTATTAGAGTAGAGTGTTGAATAAATGAGAAAAGAAGTAGAGAGGTGTGTGTGTGTGTGTGTGTGTGTGTGAGAGAGAGAGAGAGAGAGAGAGAGAGAGAGAGAGAGAGAGAACTTGGCTGTTAAAAGTAACAGTACAGCAGTAAGAGAATATTAGTTGAGATTCTAGGAAATTTCTTTCCTAACACAGGCAAGTCCTAAGTAAATTTAAATGCTTATGGGTGCAAGCAAGTATTGAGGGAACAGTTGAAGAGACCTAAGAGAAGGAGAAAGGGGCAATAAACAACAGAGCTTCTGAGTCATGATGATAAGCCCATTGGGAATAGGATCCATAGCAAAAACAAATAAAGAGGGCTTAGAAGGAGAAAGACCTCTCACTACACAGTGTGGTAGAAGAGCATATGTGATTGGATGTGTGTAAATGTATAATAAGTTTCCTGCTATTCTGACTCCATTAATTTCAATTTCTTTGCTTTATAGGTTGGAAACAGAGATGAAAATTCTCTGGGTTAAGTTACTTTTCATTTAACTTGACCATCTCTTGGCAAAAGGGGAGAGGGAGGAAAGTCTTTGTATTTTGGTATTGTGATACAGGTTCTTAAGACAAATTGAGCTAAGGATCTCTTTTTGGTACCCTTTCAGCATAGAGTATTTTCTACCACTTTTGAAGATTGTCATTTGCAAGTACTACTGGAAATGAACATATGCATGGTATTGTGTACTAGGGTAAATCTGTTTTGATATGAAAGGTTGATATATAAAGAGAATATGTGAAATTTTCTACTGGAGGTTATAGTAGTCATGCTATTCAGTATTCCTCTACAAGCAAGTATTAAGATATATTTGATTTTTTTTTCTTATTGGGTCCTATGTGTTTTCTGCATTTTCTTTTGTAGAATGAATATGTGTTATTTTCATTAATAAAAAACAAGTAGTGGTAGACAAGATGAAAACATGGAAGCCAAAGCTAATTAGCATGCAAAGAGAGTTAGACTTAGACTAGGCATCTTGGAAGCATGAGGAAATGCTTGATGTTGGCCACCAAAAAAAAGAAGTTTGTTGATGATGCCACTAAAAACGCTTTCAAGTTTTAAATTCCTCATATTAAACCAGAATTTATAAGATCTAGTGTATGAGCAGTCCCCAAACATGTAGTTTCCCATGCAGATAACAAAAAGAGATAATAGAATTCTATAAGTTACACTTAGGAACATTTGGAAGCATTCCTTGTTTCCAAAGATAAAGATTTTTAAAATTTAGTTTATGGAGGTGTTCCTAATTTTGTGACTTACAAATAATGATTTATATTATTTTGAATTAGAAAAATTAAATTCAGTTAATTTGCTATAAAACCTGTACTTTAATATACTTAGAAGTGGAAGCTTTGCTTATTTTATAAGAAGTCATAATCATGCCTTTAAAAAGGCAAACAGATTTTATTTGTTCAAAAATAAGTCAGAAATTATAGAAAGCAGTCTTTTCAGTGAAGTAGTGTTATTAGCCAGATGAAACTTAAAGTAGTTTTACTGTGGTATTCTATTCTAACATCTGCACTGTAGCACTACCCAGATGCTCACTATAAAGTTCAATGGATCCTGACAAACATTAAGTTGATTTCAGTGGCTATACTGTTAGGAGTTATTGAAAAGTAAGGGAAATCAGTTTTTACCAAATTTCACCCATGTCAACACATTTTTATTTACATTATCATCACAAATGGCATTTATTATCTCTATAATGACCAAATAAGTTGTTGAAAGCAATCTCAAGATTGAAGCTTAAAATACAAACTACCAGCTTTCCTATAACTTGTCAGACATGCTGTGGAATTGTAATCTGTGCTGCTTTTTAATGAATGAAGTATCAAAGTACATACCTCAATAAATTATAAAATGCCTTTCATATTCTTTCACAAAAAAGTTGCCATGTAAAGCAAACAGAAAAAGAAGGACATTAAAAAAAACCAACTGTATGTCCTTTAAATATGAGTTAAATAGACTGCTAATTCATTAAGTATAATTAAAATATAATTTGTAGGAGGGATTTTTATGTAACTTTGTAAAAGAAAGTTTAAATAAATAGAGAATGATTCTCAGAACAAGAATGTATGTACTTTATACATAGTTTTTCTGTTATGTAAAATGTAAGATTTGAGCACAAGTCAATTAAATATATAATAATTATGTAAAATTAAATAAATGAATTATATATTTAAATTTTATACACATACATAGATGCATGCAAGATAAATTTTATCCATCCATGCTACTGACCAGTATAAACACAAATAATGCAAGAATTTTGAATGGAAAAGCTTCAGTCAAAACTGTTAAAGGGGCAGGGGCCACCATAGCTCAGTGGTAAAGTGCTTGCCTTGTATGTGTAAGGCACTGGGATCAATCCTCAACACCACATAAACATAAATAAAGATACTGTGTATATAATTTTAAAAATATTTTTTTTAAAGTGTGTAAGAGGAGATTAAGGAAAGTGGTAGAATTGAGCTAGGCAGCAAGTCTCAAAAGCCTCATAACAAAGAAAAGAGGCAGCAAAGAAACACAGAATTGAGACACAGGTGACAAAATAAATGCTCTAAGAGTCAATATTACAAAGTCTGAGATTTGGACAGACTTAAAGTTAGGTTACCAGAGTAGAAAATAAGTGCAGAGTCCTCTAGTCCTGAACCCAGAGCAGAGTGGGGGAAGGGGCAACAGAGAGAAAGAGAAAGGTAATAGAAAACCTCTTATGCTTACCCATTTAAAAATATTTGCAAAGATAGACAAAATTAAAGCATGAGTGTAGCAGCTTAAAACAAAATTATGAAAAGAAAACTTAGCAGGTGTCCACAACCCTCAGCCTACCAGTTACCCCCTTAAATCAACATGGTCCTCCCACACCCAGACAGCAGCAAATTAAACCAGAGGGATCTCTTAAAAATGCAGCCAGAAAGAACTACTAGAAGGATCACTACTGGCTGAAATTTGTTGAAACTCCTAACCTTCCCCTGTACCACCAACAAAGAAAGTGTTGCAGTGGGGACCTGTGCTGGGAATTGCACTTAACCCTGCTTATTCTTTGCAATCCAGGCAAGGCAGAAATCTCTGAGCATCATCTGCTCTACTCAGACAGGACATAAACAAAACAGCTTTGACTCTTAGCAAAGAAAAGCAGATTCACCAGGCTGGGACCACTGGCATTAGGGGGAGGCACATTGGAAGCCTAGGGATGGTCCTCAGGATTGTGAGGCCCTACCAGAGGGATGCTGCCTGAATATCCAGTGACATAGAGACCCAGTGCCCAGATGGTTGCAGCCATGGACAGAAGAGGGCTAGGATAAGTTTCCTGCATATCCCAGAAAACTTAAGCTGAAGGTACTTGCAAAGATAGCCAGAGGAAGATCAGTTAAGGCAAAAAAACCAGAGCCAAGATAATAGGAAGTGGCTGTTCCCAGGCTTAACTGTTGCCCAGACTGACCTGTGGTTACAACTGATAAGTGAAAGGGCATTGTTTAGATACTTGCAGGACCTTGCATCAAATATAGTAAACAGAGGGAATCAATACCTACCATCCTCAACCAGAGGCAGTGGAAACTAGAATCCAGGTGAGCCACATGACACCCTTTAGTACAGTACCCTCAGAGAGTGTAATTGGCTGGGGGAATAATTCTGCACCACAAAACACCCATGGAAAACCCAAAACAAGAGTTCCTGCACTCACAGACAGTGACCAGGACCATTACCACTACAAAAAGGATCCTGCAGAGGGGAGCAGGTACAGGATGATCCACAGCAATCACAGGAACATTCCAGAGCCTACATCCTGAAATCTTGCACCCAATAGAAATAACCAAGCTGCAATACTACAACCCTCAGAGCAGTCAGCTGCAGGCCCATGAGCTGACAAACCAGAAACAACTGGTTAGAAGTTTATAGCAACTAGTGGACTGACTCTAGTGTCCCTGCAATTCTGGGGAGATCTACAACCAAAGACCAATGGATATCTGCTACATGTCCAAACCCCAATAAAATGCAAAAAAAGATTCAACAAGAATATTCTTCACCTTGACATGGCTTACTATAAATAACATAATGTCAACTTTGATCATATAAATAACTCTTTAACTTGAACAATAATTGTTACCCCAATAGCCAACATTGTATCTTCAACCCATTTGAATATATTTCATCTAATGATTTAAAGCATTAATTGGAATCTATCTCCCTATCTTTGTTTCCTAGCTCTAATTTATACTTGTTCATTTTCCCTCCATTCATCCTCCTGCATTAACTGTAATAATAAACTCTAATAGCTACCCTACCATTCATCTATTTCTCAGTGAAAAATTTACTATTTACTCAGTGAGAATTATTCTTTTATATCTTTTCATTGTTTCTTTATTTCTTTCCTCTCCCCCCTCTTTCTTTCTGTTGCTTTTTTCCTCTCTCTTTTCCCCCCTTTAACCCTCATTTAAGTTATAGTAAGTTTCCTAAATTTAATAACTAGTTTTTGACCTATCCAAGTTTATACCTGGATTTGAGGATCCATGGGAAACAAAAGCAATGAGTTTTTGTACTTTACAAGGTTGAATAGAATGAGGCTTGGCTCTGAAGTGACTATAGTAAATAGGATTCAGTGGCATCTCTTAAAGTGGTGCTGATATCAGGTTCAGCAGAAGTCACACATTGACTTAAAATATTATTATCTGGATATTCACCCAACCTAGTACACTCTTGTTTAAAAGAAAAAGAAGAAAAAGTGAGAACTATGCTAATATATGAGTAGACATACAAACATTATAGAAAAAGCAAGGAAACAAACCATCCCAAAAAACTCATAATGTTTCAACAACTAACTTAATCGATACCATGATGGTGGAAATGTCAGAGAAGGAATTTATAAAGTTCATAGTTAAAAATTTATGAGATAAAAGAAGATGTAAAGAGTAAAATTAGAAAGAAAATACAAGAAGTGAAAGATCCCTTCAAAAATGAGGTAGAGATTCTGAAAAAGAACCAAATGGAAATCCTGGAAATGAATGAATAAACCAAATTAAAAATTCAATGGGAAAAACCACCAATAGATTATAGACTACTTTGAAGATAGATTTTTCAGGTCTCTCTCAAAGACAAAATATATAATCTTGAAAATAAAGTTGACCATGAAGAAAAGATATTAAGAAATAATGAACAGAAAATATTTAAGAAATCTGGGATTACATTGAGGCCAACTTTAAGATTCATTGGGATAAGTGAAGGCACTGAAATACAAGCTAAAGTTTTGCACAGTCTTTTCAATGAAATAATTTTACAAAACCTTAAGAATTTTCCAAACCTTAAGAATGACATGGAAATTTAAATATAAGAGGCATCATATATGACTCCAAATATACAAAATCAGAATAGATCCACTCCAAGATACATTTTAATGAAAATGTCTAACATACAAAATAAGGATAGAATTTTAAAAGCTGCAATCAAAAAATGACTGGTCACATTTAGAGGTAAACCAGATTTCAACTGATTCTTCAACCCACACCATAAAAGCCAGGAGGCCCTGGAATAATATAAACCAAACTCTAAAAGAAAATAGATGCCAGCCAAGAATACTACACCCAGCAAAATTAAGCTTCAGAACTGAATATGAAATAAAAATCTTCTGTGTTAAATAGAAGCTAAAAGAATTCATAACTAGAAAGCCTGCAGTATAAAACATACTCAAAAAGTATTTCATGAAGAAGGAAGCAAAAATAAAAATGAAAACCAACATAGGGAGGAATTACATTACAAGAATAGTCAATTTAATGGAAATCAAGTGCACTTTAAACATTACAAATAAATCAGAATGGCAGGACATAAAAAGTATCTCAATGACATTGAATGTAAATGGTCTAAAGCCTTCAATCAAAAGATAATGATTGGTAGATTCGACTAAAAAACAAGACCCAACAATATGTTATCTGCAAGACACAGACATCACAGGTAAAGACGTCCATAGACTGAAAGTGAAAGGATGGAGGAAAAAATCATTCCATTCACATGGATCTTGTAAAAAATCAGAGGTTGCTAGTCTTATATCTTATAATGTGGACTTCAAGCCAAGATTAATAGGAAGAGACAAAGAAGGTCACGGCATACTGCTTAAGGGAATCATACATTAATAAGATACAATGATTGTAAGTATTTATGCCCCAAAGAACAGAGTACCTATGTACATCAAACAAACCCTTCTCAATATTAAAAATCAAATAGAATCATGTGCAGTGGTGGACACCTTCAATCCCAGTGGCTCAGGAGGCTGAGGCAGGAGGATGGCAAGTTCAAAGCCAGTTTCAGCAACTTAGCAAGGTACTTAGACCAAATACAATAATACTAGGTGACTAGGTAAGTAACTTTAACATTCCTCTGTCACCATTGGATAGATAGATCATCCAAATATGAACTAAGTAAAGATTCTACAAAACTAAAATAATACAATTAATAATGTGGACCCATCAGACATCTTCAGAATATTTTATTCATCAATGACTGAACTCGCTTTCTTCTCAGAAAGATGGAACATTTTCTAAAATAGACCATATTTTAGGTCACAAAGGAAATTTTAGCAAGTACAAAAAATAAAAAATAAGAGAGAGAATTCCTTACATTCTATCAGATTAGAATGAAATTAGAATTAACAGGTAAAAAACAAAAACCACTCTAATACCTGGAGATTAAATAATACACATTTGAATGATGAATGAAGAAGAAATCAGGGGGGAAATAAAAAAATACTTAGAAGTAAGTGAGAATAGTGAAACAGTATATCAAAATCTCTGGGACAGTATAAAGGCAATTCTAGAGGAAAGTGTATAGCATTGAGCTCATACATTAAAAGAAAAGAAAGATCCCAAGAAAATAATCTAGCATTACATCTCTAGGCCTTAGAAAAAAACAGCAAACCAACACCAAAATCAGCAGAAGACAGGAAATGGTTAAAATCACTACCAAAATCAAATTGAGAACAACAAAATCAAAGGGAAAAAAAGAGGTGTTTTTTTAAAAGGTAAACAAAATTGATAAACCCTTAGCCAAAATAACCAAAAGAAAGAGGAAATGGAACTCAAATTAACAAAGTTTGAGATGAAAAAGGAAATATCACCACAACCACTACTGAAATACTGAATTTTTGAAAACTTATACTGTAATAAGCTAGAAAATCTAGAAGACATGAACAAATGGAGATATATACTTACCCAAATTGAACCAGAATGTTATGGAAAACTTAAAAAGAACAATACATTAAAAGCCTACCAACAAAGAAAAGTCCAGGAGTTGAAGAATTTTCAACTGAATTCCACCAGACCTTTAAGGAAAAACTAAAACCAATCCTCCTCAAATTGTTCCATGAAATAGAAAAGGAGTGAATACAGCCAAACTCATTCTATGAAGTCAATAAATCAAATAAAGATAGGCAGACATATCAAGGAAAGAAAACTTAAGACCAATATCCGTGATGCAAAACATAGGTACAAAAATTCTTAATAAAATGCTGGCAAACCATATACAAAAACACCTTAAAAGATATTGCAACATGAACAAGTGAGTTTAACCCCAGGGATGCAAGGTTGATTCAACATACAGAAATCAAAAAATATAATTCATCACATAAATAGACTTCAGGGCAAGAAACACATAATTATATCAATAGATGCAGAAAAAGCACTTGGCAAAGCACAGCACCCTTCATGTTTACAAAACTAGAAAACTAGGGATAGAAGGAATTTATCTCAACATCGCAAAGGCTGTGTATCATAAACCCCAAACCAATATTATACTGAATGGAGAAAACAAGAAAACATTTCCTCTTAAAACAAGAACAATACAAGAATGCTCACTTTTACCACTCCTATTCAACATAGTCCTTGAAACTCTAGCCAGAGCAATTAGGCAAGAGAAGGAAATTAAAGGGATACAAATAGGAAAAGAAAAGCTCAAATTATCTCTATTTGCTAACAACATGATTCTACATGTAGAAGATCCAAAAATCCCACCAGAAAAGTTCTAGAGCTCATAAATGAATTCAGCAAAGAAACAGGACACAAAATCATCACTCTTAAATAAATCACTTCCTATGTTCTGATTATGAATCTTCTGAAAAACAAATTAGAAAACTATCCCATTCACAATAGCCTCTAAAAAAATTTGGAAATCTGTCTAACAAAAGAGGTGAAAGAACTTTACAATGAACACTATAGAACACTAAAGAAAAAAATTGAAGAATACCTTAGAAGATGGAAAGACCTCTCATCTTCTTAGATAGGCAGAATTAATATTGTCAAAATGGCCATACTACCAAAAGCACTATACAGATTCAATGGAATTCCCATTAAAATCCCAATGACATTCTTCAGGGAACTAGAAAATTCATTTAGAAAAATTAAAATTCATTTAGAATTTAGAATTTAGAATTGTAAAATTCATTTAGAAAAATTAGAGACCCAGAATAGCCAAAGCAATCCTTAGTGAGAAAGGTGAAGCAGGGGGCCTCACAATACTGGTCCTGAAATTATACTACAGAACTACAAAAACAAAATAGCATATATTGGCACCAAAACAGACATGAAGACTAATGTAACAAAATAGAAGACACAGAGACAAACCCTCAATTATCTACTAGAAATAGGTGCCAAAAACATACATTGGAGAAAAAAGATAAGCTTTTTTTAGCAAATGGCACTGGGAAAACTGGAAATTTATATGTCGTGGAATGAAATTTAACCCTTATCTCTAAGGCTACAAAAAAACTCAATTCAAAGTGGACCAAAGACCTAGGAGTTAGATTAGAAACCTTGCAACTGGTAGAAGAAAATGTAGGCCCAAAACTCCCAACATGTTAGCACAGGTTTGACTTCCTTAAAAAAAAAAGACACCTAAAATATAAAGAAATAAAATGAGAAACCAAGTGGGATGTTATCAAATTAAAAGGCTTTTTCACAGCAAAGGACAAAAAAACATGAAGATAGAGCCTACAGAATGGGAGAAAATCTTTGCCACCTGCTCCTCAGGGCTTTAATATCCAGGTGGGACTGCAGATTGATGCAAGCTATCCCACTCCTTGGTGTACATTCAAAAGATTTACTGTCAGCATACAACAGTGACACGGCGACATCAATGTTTATAGCAGTTCAATTCACAATAGCTAAACTATGGAACCAACCTATATAGCCTTCAACATATGAACTGGTCAAGAAAATGTGTATATACGTATACACAATGGATTATTACTCAGCCATAAAACATGATATTATAACATTTGCCAGTAAATGGACATAACTAGAGGATATCCTTCTAATTGAAATAAGCCAGTTCCAAAAAAAAAAAAAAAATCAAAGGTTGAATGTTTTCTCGGATATATGGAAGCTAATTCAAAATAAGGAACCAGGGATAAGGAAAAATAGAAGAAAGATCAGTGGAGTAGATGAAGGGGAATGTTAGGAAGGGAGGAAAGAAGAGTTAGGAAAAGACAGTGGAATTAATCTGAAATTACTTACCTATATGAATATACCACAGTGAATCTCATCATTATGTATATCCAGATGTCACTAATTTATAAAAGAAAACTAAGTAAATAGCAGAAAGATTAATACAGTAAAAAGAAGGGGACAGGGGAGGACAGAGGAGAGGGAAAGGGAAAGTATTTTGGACTGAAAGAAAACAAATTATATTCCATGCTTTTATGCTTATACCAAATGAATTCTAATGTTATGCATTACTAAAAAGAACCAATACAAAGATTAGAAATTTAAAGCAATTAAAATATGACATACCTTTTAAAAAGTATATCTATAAGAAATTTTATATTAATGAGACAATTATCCCATGGGATTATTTTAAAGGGAAGTGGTAGAAGTCCTAATTACCTCTTACTGTTTAACAGTACACTAAAAAAAAGTTATGCATTCTTGGGAACAAACATTGTTGGCTATAGATTTACAAGATGTCCAAATAAATCTTATCCTGGTTTTTACTGTTTAAGTTGTTTTTAATCATAATGAGGATTAAAATATGTTTTTGTTGCTTATACCAGCACCCTCATTTTTAAAATAATTAATTGGTGTGCTTTCTCTTTATTTAGAAATTCTCCAATGGCATTTGGGGAGGGTAAGCTCTTAGCTTCATTCCTGAGTAATGCAGTTTTTATTTCTTGTTGAAAGTGTAGTTTCAGCGAAAAGCCAACATAGGATAGAACAAAAAAGTAATGAATGACAAAGAATGAGAGGGGAGGGGAAAAGACCCTAGGTGAGTATAGAGGGAGCAAAGGATGATAACAAAATGAGAAAGTTAACTATATAAATACAAAGTTCATTTGTGTAGAAATAAACTGTAAAATATTTTGCTAAAACAGCAAGTTACTTTTATTATCTTTTTGGGGGAGTAGCGGGGCTACTGGGGGTTGAACTCAGGGACACTGAGCCACATCCCCAGCACTATTTTGTATTTTATTTAGAGACAGGGTCTCACTGAGTTGCTTAGCACCTCACTTTTGCTGAGGTCTGTTCCCTGTTTCCTTCATACCTTTTATTCATATATAAATATGTGAAACTATGTATTTTGATGATGATGTTACTGTTACTGAATTTTGGAGTAATTGAAACATAAAGGAAAGTTATTCTAGTTATAAATTTCCAAGTTTTCATATGACTACTGAAAAATAACTAACCATTTTTATAACTTCTAAAGTTTAGTTCAATGTGATATCTGTTGATATTCTGAGTAAAGAAAGTGTTCTGTCCAAATCTGGATTTTGGGATATGGCTAGGCGGGAAGTGTGTGGAAAGGTACCAGGAGGAAAGGATTAGGATCTTGCTGGGGAAAGTAAGCTCAAGTGCTTGAAAAATCATGTTTGATATAAATCACCTTTATATTAACTATAAGTAGAAAAATATATTAAATCTTGGGTTATAGGGATATATGAAAGAGTGAAAAAACCCTTCAAAAGGATGGATTTTAAAAGGCCAACAAACACTACTCTAAGATATTAAAGTGGCACTTCCTGAATCATTTTAGAGTTTTGAAAAGTAACAATTTAAGTAATCTTTCTAAATTATTAAAATGCTGCAAGTATTAGGTGGAGTTTATTTTTCAATACTTGAAATACTACAAGTATTAGGTGGAGTCAAATGTTAAGTATTTACCCATTTTCAAAGCTTGGCTTTAAATTTTATTATATATGGAGTGAGGAAAAAGTACATCTATTATTTGGGAAGATCCTTGTCCTTTCCCTTCTAAAATAAACCCTTTTCTGAAAGATTCTTTTATTTTTATTATTAATATCTTATTATCTGTGATTTATGGAAATAAGCAAGTTGCCTAAAAGAGAATAAAAAATAAAAGATAAGTGTGGGGCCAGGGTCATGAGTGAAGGAATGGGAGTTATGTGCACGTTTCATCATGGTCTTGTGGCTTTATAAATACATAAGTGAGAAAGATAAACTCAAAATTATATTTAATCAAAACACTGCTTTTAAATGACTGAGCCAAGGCCACAGAGAATGGGAAGGCTACAGAGATCTAATGAAAATTCTTCCTGCTTCTCTGATTGTCAGCATCATGCAGCCTCATTATCATGGTCATTTCTTAAAC
The DNA here is from genome assembly GCF_045843805.1 of Urocitellus parryii. Taxonomy (NCBI): domain Eukaryota; kingdom Metazoa; phylum Chordata; class Mammalia; order Rodentia; family Sciuridae; genus Urocitellus; species Urocitellus parryii. The sequence continues at coordinate 64,985,921 of NC_135531.1, read as the reverse complement.
TGCTACTGTGTTTGCAGTCCTCCTGGCAGTTGATATCCTCTCTCAGAAGCTGTGACCTATATTTTATGTTGCCTTTTCAGATGAAGAGATAATATTTCATGCTATGTTTAAAACATTACTGTGTAAATGGATAAAAAAATGTATAAGTTCCACACCAACTTTTCATTTTCATGCTCTTCATAATTACTAAAACTCTTACCACTGTTTGAATAATAGGCTAACTAAAAATCTAAACTACCCCAAACTGTATTTTTGTTCTACTACCCTCTCCCTCACATGTAGTGCACAGCTTAACCTTATTTTCGATAAACCTTGTTTTATTTTGTTTTGAATTCATAAATCTCTGGTTTCTTAATGTAGTTTCTGATTATAACTAATGTTAGGTTTACTCTGTTTCTAAAGTATAGATATTTATTCTGAATATAAACTTCATGAACTCAATTATGTCACATAAAATAATGAAGTTGTGTTAAACATACTTTTATGTTTGCTTATATATCTCTCCATACAAAATTGTTGCAAAACATTCAAATATTCACTTGCCTAGTTAATGTTATTAGCTTTATGCTACAAAACAAAATAAAGCTGTAACCATTTTTCCCTAATCTCACATGAGTATGACTACAAAAGGACTGTGAGTGAGATCACAAGTATTTAAAGTAGGCAGCTAGTGAAATGTGAGTTCACTCCCTTCTTTTACTATTCATCTAATTGTTTGCTGAAAAAAGCCTACTCCAAGATCTTAGGAGTTCACTGATATGTATAAGTAGCTACATTTAATACTTCATATTTTAAAAGAATATTCTTATAGGTATTTGAAAGAAAAACAGGAAAATGACAAAATAAGCATCAACTGTAATTATTTCTATATTTGAAAAATCATGCATTTTTAAATTCTAGAAAACTTCCTTTGATATTGTTTTCAGTACTGAAATAAAATTATTAAATCCTTTACTTGTTGGATAATCAACAAAATATTAACAAGATTTAAGTTGAGAGATTTACTGGAGACAATGAAGTGTATTTATTTATGTAAATCAATATTTTAGGTGAGTAATACGTACCACAATTTTTAATAAATATTGAAAATAAGTAGAAAATTTCCTTATAGATTCATTTATTATTTAAGCTTTCCCATTGAGAAAGACTAATCTTATCTAGATTGCTAGATTTTACAAGTTAACTCTATAAAATCAGCATTTGCTTCTCTTAAAATTTTTAAATAATGAGAATAATTAAATTTTTTTAGATGGATACCTAAGATATTTCACTTGAAATAACACTACTTAGAAAACCTGTGCGTATGCATATGTTAAATATCTTCTGAGTATAAAATCATCAAATTTATTGTTATTGAACACATATACTATAGAAAAATAAGTCTTGGTTTTCTAATTCTTGAAACCAAATATATTTTAATATAATGCAGTAATACAGAAGGAGAAAAACTTAAAGGCTATATCACTTATTATTTTAATAATAAAAAATTCCTAGTTAATTATAATAATAGGATGAGGTTTCTTTTTTCTATTATTAGTAAGCCTCTTTTATAGTAAATTTTAATGCCTGTGTTTTGGGAGCTCAGAATTAGCTTGATAAGTTCTTATCCATGGTTCTCTGGAATATAAATAAGAAGCCACATTCAGAAATTATAACTACATGGTTAAGTAAAATAGAGATTTGTTAATCATGTTGTGATTTATGTAGAAAACCAAATTATCCCATTCCACTAGGTTAAACTCAACTAAGGGTTATTTTGAGTGTTTACATCATTTATGCAAAATCAAAATAAAGGTCAATGAATGGATAAACATGATTTTTTATACCCTGTTTTAAAATATCTTTTAATATTGCTTTTCATGTTCTACTGAATAAAATCATGTGGTTAAAAAGTTTTGGGATAATTTAATATTACATTCTTATAATGCCACTTATTCTACATCTAGCTATTAAGTCTAAGGTCCTGACATGATTATGGTCCTTATAGAAATTTACACTTTAGATAGAGTCAAGAACTAAACACATGAAAAGTTAAAGATAATATCAGACACAGAAATAGTTTCAAATGCATAATTTTGCTTTCCAAATGTTGGAAAGCAGATTTAGAGTATAAAATATGGTTTAATACATTAATGGTCACAAACAGCAACATAGGCTGAAACTCATTTACAAGGAAGTTTCATCAGTTCATCAACAAGCAGGAATAAATGCCTGAGAGATATTATTTAATATTTTGAGCAGAGAATCTGGAGATGTGTTTTAAAGCTGAGAGATAGGATGGAGAAAATGATATACCAAAGCTTAATTCACCTGAAGGTTATGGTACCTAAAAAAAAGTCATATTAATAGGCTTTCAATAAATAATTAGAAATTAGAGCCTTGGTGTTGATAATTTTTTGGGTGTATATTTATAACTAAACACATTGAGTTGTATACATTAAATATGTACACCTTTTTACATGTCAATCATATCTCAATAAAATAGCTTAAAATAAATGACCTGTAAAACAAATGTCATAAAATAAGAGCCCTTTGGTTGATAATTTTTGTCTGACTAATTCATTTATTTTTCAATAGATACCATAAAATGCCACTATATATGGAGGATATAGGCACTGTTCTTTCCAAAAGGCTTACAATTTTGTCTTGGAAAGTAGATACATATAAGGTAACACAAAACTGTAAAAAATTATACAGGACACACATAAGAAGGTAGTAAAAATAATACCTGGAAAGCCAGCTTGGATTTAGACCATAGAGTGACTTATTATAAGATTAAGAAAGATAGAATTAGTTTAAATAAACTGGATTAATGGAAGATATTTGAAGTAACAGTGATATGATCCCATCAGAGAAAATTGGCAGTGTGATATAACATTGTTGGAACAGAATAAGATATTGTTTGATGAACAGAAAGTTAAAGGTAGGAAGATAAATTACATATTATTTACTTCAATGGTACAGTTAAGATTTGATAATGACTAAACCAGGGCTTCAGTGTTATGGAAGAAAAGAATAAGAAGGGTAATTTTGAAAAATTTGGAAATTACATATTTTTAGGAAAGGCAGCAGAATACAACAGACACTAGTATGGCAATATGTAAATCAATGGAAGTGTAACTGATGTGATTCTGCAATCTGTATACGGGGTAAAAATGGGAGTTCATAACCCACTTGAATCAAAGTGTGAAATATGATATATCAAGAACTATGTAATGTTTTGAACAACCAACAATAAAAAAAGACTTAAGGCCAGATAGGAGCTTATCATAGGTTTACTTTGATAATTTTTAAAAACTATGATGTGTCTTTTTAGCATTTAGATTGTTCTTTCTTAGATAAAAGTAGTACAATGCTGCTTGTGCAGTGGTGCATGCCTGTAATCCCAGCAACTCTGGTGGCTGAGACAGGAGGATCACACCTTCAAAACCAGCCTCAGCAAAATGCAAGGCACTAAACAACTCAGTGAGACCCTGTCTCTAAATAAAATATAAAAAATAGGGCTGGAGATGTGGCTTAGTGTTCAAGTACCCCTGAGTTCAGTCCCCAGTATATACGTACATATCTATATGTATAAATGGGATAGTATGTACAAAAAATTCAATTTATGAAAGAGAAAACTACCTTAATAATAGTGTAAAAATTTTAAATGTTTTATGGCCCATATTACTAGATTAACTGGAAGATGATGCAGAAGGACAATTTTCAACTTTTTTCACTTAATTATTTTTAACTTTTTTCAAGTCTTCATACTTGTACTTTGTATAATGATGTCCATTACATTCCAAATCCTTACTAATCCCCTACCCCTCCCTTTCCCTCCCACCCCTCTTCTCTATCTAGAATTCATCTATTCCTCCCATGCTCTCCCTCCCTACCCCACTGAGTCAGCCTCCTTATATCAGAGAAAATATTCAGCATTTGTTTTTTGGGGATTGGCTGACTTCACTTAGCATTATCTTCTCCAATGCCATCAATTTACCTGCAAATGCCATGATTTTGTTCTTTTTTATTGCTGAGTAAAATTCCATCATGTATATATACCTCATTTTTTTTTTTATCCATTCATCCACTGAAGGACATCTAGATTGGCTCCACAGTTTAGCTATTGTGAATTTGCTGCTATAAACATTGATGTGGCTGTGTCCCTGTAGTATTCTGTTTTTAAGTCCTTTGGGTATAGACCAAGGAGAAAGATAGCTAGGTCAAATGGTGGTTCCATTCCCAGTTTTCCAAGGAATCTATTGGATATTGCTTTCCAAATTGGCTGCACCAATTTGTAGTCCCACCAGCAATGTATGAGTGTACCTTTTTCCCCCACATCCTCACCAACACTTATTGTTGTTTGTTTTCAGAATAGCTGCCATTCTGACTGGAGTGAGATGATATCTTAGAGTAGTTTTTATTTGCATTTCTCTGGTTGCTAGAGATGATGAGCTTAACTCAAAATGGATCAAGGACCTAGGAATTAAACCAGAGACTCTGTGTCTAAGAGAAGAAAAAGCAGGCCCTAATCTTCATCATGTGGGATTAGGCCCCAACTTCCTTAATAAGACTCCCATAGCCCAAGAATTAAAACCAAGAATCAATAAATGGGATAGAATCAAACTAAAAAGTTTCTTCCCAGCAAAAGAAACAATCTGTGAGGTGAACAGAGAGCCTACATCCTGGGAGCAAATCTCTATCCCTCACACATCAGATAGAGCACTAATCTCTAGGGTATATAAAGAACTCAAAAAGCTAAACACCAAAAAAATAAATAACCCAATCAACAAATGGGCCAAGGAACTGAACAGATACTTCTCAGAAGAGGATATACAATCAATCAACAAATATATAAAATTTTATTATTAACATGCATTAATTATTAATATTATATTCAGTATGATATTTCAGTATATGCATACAGCATGTACTTATCAAATGTCGTGAAGGATTGTTTGGGCATAAATAGTATACATTGGAACATATTTCTTAAGAACTCTAAAACTGTGCTTTTAGAAAATATATTGTGCTTTCTGAAAATATATGTCTTTTGTCTTTCGTTTTTATTAAAAAGAAAGTAGGCTTTATTTTTTAAAAAGAAAGGAGGAGTTATTTTTTAGAACAATTTTAAAGCATTTTACAGAAAAATTGCATGGAAGGTTCAGGGATTTCCCGTATACTTCCTGTTCCACATCAGCAAAACCATAATCTCCCTCATAGCACACAATCTCCCTGATTTCCATGTTCCCCACCAAAGTGACATATTTGTTACAATTGATGAACCCACATTGATACATCATCATCACCAAAAGGCCATAGTTTATATTAGGGCTCAGTCTTGGTGTTATACATTCTGTTTTTGGACAAATGTATGACAGGTGTCTACCTTTCTAGTATCATAAGAATAGTTTCACTGCCTTAGTCTTCTTTGTTCTACCTGTTCATTGATTCCTCACCCCAACACCTGGCAACAACTGATCTTTTTATTGTTTCCTTTTACTTTTTCCAGAATGTCATTTAGTTGGAATCATATAGTATGTGGTTTTTTCAGATTGACTTCTTTCATTTTTAGTAATATGCGTTTGTTTCCTTCATGTCTTTTCAAATAAACTTCATAGCTTACTTTCCTTTTAGCAGTGATTAATATACTTTTGTGTGGATGTAACATGATTTATTTCTTCATTTGCTTGCTAAAGGACATCTTGGTTCCATCCAAGTATAGCAATTATGAATCAAACAGCTACAAACATACTTGTGCAGGTTTTGTTTATTAAGAAACAGGGTTTTTCTATGTTGCCCAGGCTGGTCTTGAATTTTTGGACTCAAGGGGATCTTTCTGCCTCACCCTCCCTAAACAGCAAAGACTACAAGTGAGTGACCCTGCAACCAGGATCTTGTGCAGACATTGGGGCAAAGGCTTCCCAAATAAATAAGTTTTCAACTCATCTGGATCAATCCAAGGAGTATGATTTCTGGATCATATGGTAGGAGTATGTTTAGTTATGTAACAAACTACGAAACTGTCTTCTTAGGTACCAGTACCATTTTGCATTTCCACCAACAATAAATAAAAGTTATTATAGTTTCATATCCTCACCAGCCTGTATTGTAAATATTCTGGATTTTGGCCTGAACATGCATTTCTTCATAGATTCCTTAGTTTGGGTTTGGGGTCAAGATTTTTATTTTACTATGAAAGCTCTATGAGTGATTATTAGTCTAATAGAAAACTCCTAACAGACATCATTCTAATAAAATCTAAGAGAATTCCTTGTGATTTTTCTGAAAAATGTGATTTTCAGGTTCTATAGTATGTTAATATTTTATATTTAATGTTCATTAGATTGAATTGTGTTAGCAGGCAAATTTATTTTAAAAAGTCATTTTTATAGAAATAGGTGATTAATGAATCTACTGATTTTTCTATTCACCAGTAATCTTTTCAATACATGCTATGGATATATAATATTTTATTAAATCAATGAAAAGGAAAAATTGAATTGATACATATTTAAAGAAAATAATGTCTTTTAAATAAACACTAGCACTCTTATTTGGGTGTATGTGAATAATTCTTCTAGTGAAGAGTTTTCTCCCTCAGACTTCCAAGACTTACTATTACAACAGGCTAAATAAAACTAAAGTTCTTAAAAGTTAGGGTTCAAAATGCTGAGAAAGTACTCATATACTCTGTGATAGTAACATTCTTTTTCCAATTTGTGCACTGACATACAGGGGGAAAAAAGATATTCTCAAATTTCACCCAAAACTTGACCTCTGTATCATTATAGTAACTCAAGCCATATAACATAGATTAAAGACTTGATTGGTTGAGGTATAGAATAATGAATCTGAAAGGAATAATGCAGGACAATTTAGTGATTTAAGAGCACAAGCTTTTAAAAGCTAAAGTTAAAATTTTGATTTTTGTAACTTAGTAACATGTGACCCTAACAAACTTAACTGAAGTATATGTCATAACTTAGTTATTTGTAAAGTGGGAAAATTATGACTTTAATGGTTATTATTTATGATTGAATGAGATTATAAAAAGCCTAACACCCAGTAAGTGCTCAATAAATGGTAGCCATTGTTATTGATTTTAATAAGATCAACTAGGTTTGTATTTAAACATTCCCTTTAAAACTATTAGAGAAGGAGAAAAGGGTAGGAATTCCATCTAATTTACCAAGAATTAGATTACGGGAAGTACAGATTAATAATAAAAGAAATTAAAATCTGCTTTTTGCAAGTTTGTTTTTTTTTTTAATTCATGCCACGTCTTTAATACCTTTTAGGGTGTCACAGTTAAAGATTTTTGCATCCATGGTGTTTTTCCTCCTAATTTGACCTATATTGCTCTTTGTATTAAAGAGCAAGATATGCCACTTGTGTGCCTCTAAATACATGAAAGGTGTCTTGTTCATTGTTATATATCACAGAGTATATCATAGCTAATATGTATCCAACAAGTTATCATAAATAAATTCCATGTATCTCAGTTCTTGCATATTCTGTGCATGAGAGTTGAAAGTACTTGTCTCTTTATCAGCTTAATCACACATAAACTATGTGGTGATATTTTCCAGCTTGTTTCACAAACATAATTACTTCTGCTACTATTAATATTAGTATTACTAATTATTACTTTTCCTTAAAATATTTTTTGGGGGATACCAGGGATTAAACTCAGGGCACTCAACCACTGATCCATATCCAGTCCTATTTTTTTTTGTTTGTTTTTTATTTAGAGACAGGGTTTCACTGAGTTGTTTAGTTCCTTGCTTCTTATTTTTTTGCCTCATTTTTATGTTTTGTATTAGTTGAGGTAGGCAAGTGTTGTGAACAATATCTCATTTCCTTAATAAAATAAATATTGATATCTTGCTTATGTTACATTTTACTGTGAGTATGGTTGCCAGATCAAATATAAGATGCTCAAATCTGCATTTAAAATAAATAATGAATAATTATTTTAGTATAGTGTGTCCTAAATATTTCATGAACATACAGATATGTCTTAAATATTGCATCTGGCATAATTATACTAAAAATTTTATGTTTTTATTTGAAATTCAAATTTAACTAGATTTTGATGTATTTATTAAATAAGTATTGTTAAATCTGTCAACCCTAACATGTAGGTGTGTGGTAGTAGATAGAAGAGCTTGAAAGTCATTGAAAGTCCCATGCTCCCTCCTCATACCTCCAATCATATTTTTGAACCTTATTTTCATGTACATTCAGACAGTATGTGGAGAATGATATATATATATATACAGGTTATTGTGTGGGAGGTTTATGGACCAGTCCTGAAAGCATCTTGCCACTTCCATCTACCTTGTGCTTGCATGTAGTCACATGAACTCTGTCAATATAAAGGGAAGCTCAGAAATGTCATCAGATTGTATGTTCAAGACAAAACAAACTTGGTGAGCATCCAGCCTCTACCACATTCCCAAAGGGGAAAAAAGACTAATTTTAAACATTCCTCCCTCTCATGTCTTTCTCTGGAATCATCAAACTGAGAACTGTTTCTCTAAAGATCAATTAGATTCTAATATATCATGTTTAGGCAAAGTTTTAGCGACATTTGTTGTTCTGAGATAGGCTAAAATGTGTCAAGTTACACAGCTGGTCATTGAAAAGATGCCTAATTGCCCTCCAGAGTCAAATAGGTTTCACTTAATAGTAAAATATGAATGTAGAGATTGGTTGTTTTAGCTATAATCAAGAATTATATCAAAAGGTAGAGTATTTGAGTGTATAAGGGAAGTATTGTTTATATATTATTCATTCTAGTATAGCATAGCAAGTGTATCAGTATTCTCCAATTTTAATTATATTAAATTATTTTAGTAAAATCCAACATTTATTTAGTAGAGCAGATATATGTTTAGTAAAAATAAATAAAAACAGTAATTTAGCTATCTTGTTTTAAATGTTATTTTATTTATTCATTTGGTCATTCTTTATTCAGTAAGTAGTTATTGAGTGCCTACTACTTACTTTGGCATTAATTTGCTCTTCCAGTAGCTTTTTAACATGGAAATTTTGGTCATCTTTAAATTTTTTTTTCTTAGTTGTAGTTGGAAACAATACCTTTATTTTATTTATTTATTTTTATGTGGTGTGCCTCGCATGTGAGAGCCAAGCGCTCTACCACTGAGCCACAACCCTATCCTCGTTGGCCATTGATTTTTAATCTTTCTTGATTTATTTTGTAAGATTTAATGCCATACATCATCCTTGTAGAACTGCTTTAACTGAATCCCATAAGTTTGATATATTTTCTTTATTATTCAGAATATAGTATGTATTTAAAATTTTCCATGATTTTGTCTTTTACTTGATGCTATTTAGAAGACTGTTGTTGGATTTCCAAATGTTTGAAGTGATTTCAGGTTCACTTTTGGTTCTGGTTATTAATTTAATTTCATTGTGGTCAGATAACATCCTTCAAATATTTTTAAATATATTGAAACTATTAGCATAGCATATGGGCTATTTTTTGTGAAGATTCAATAATACATATCAAAAAGTATATATCTTCTGTTATTTTTAATGTAATGTTTTGTAAATTTATTTGTACTTGTTGGTTATAAATTCATTCTAGTCTTTTATGTCTTTACTCATTTTACTCATTTATTCTATCAGTTATTGAGGGCAAAGTGTTAAAATCTCTACCTATAATTGTTTCCCTTTTAAATATTGGCAGTATTTGTTTCATATAATTTGCAGTTTATTATTAGGCATGAAACACTTGTGGTTGTTTTGTCTTTTTTACTTGTTAACTCTTGTTATAAAATTGTATCTCTTTATTGCTGTTGGTGTTTGTGTAAATTTATCTGGTACTTACATATATATTATCTCTCCAACAATATATATTTGCAGGTGCATCTTTTTCTATGTGTTTAACTTGTATTTGTCTTTGTAGGAATACTGTACTTCTTGGAGTAGCATGTATTGTATCTCATTTTATTATCCACTCAAATATATGCTCTTTTCTGTAGTGTTTAGACCACTTACATTTGATGTAAACATTTGTCATTTAGGACTATCTATTTTGTAGTCTGTCCCAGTAGTTTGTTCTCTTTTCATTTTAATTTGATTTTTGATGACTTTTTGTATTTAATTATTAATATTCTATTTTATATCTACTGTTAGGCATATATCTTTTTAGTTGTTTTTTAGTGATTACCCTAGATCTTAAATATCTACAATATAATTTTCCTTGAAAAAAATCTCAGATTTTAGAAAATATGGCTTGTGTTGACTATGCATATGTATTGATCAAATGTATACTAGAATTTTAAACCAATAAGGTAGTTTGAATGTAGTAGTTTCAAAACAAAAATTAAATCTTCTTTATATAGAAATACTATATAAAGTAATATTCTTTCACATCTGGCTTAATTTTTTCCCTGTATTAAGTGTTCTTTTCATGAAGTAGACTGTTCTTTCAGGTGTACATTCCCAAGATAAACTTGACTCATTCTGTGTGCTCCTTGGTAGTAGTACTCTTCAATCACCAACTGAAAGCTTACTTTTCATATGATCTGTTTTAAATATCTTCTTTCTAAATGCTGTTTATTCCAAATGTTCTAACTCCTTTTCAATTATAGCTGATCACTTTCTATCTTTTTAATAGTGAAGACTGAAATCACTTTGAGTGAGATGCATCATATACTGCTTTTTCCCCAACTAGTTTCTGCGGATGTTTATTTGACACCATAAAATTTTGATTCTGTATGTTTGTAAAGCTTTCAGTGGATACACTTTTGCCACATACCATGCACCTACTCACATATTCAGTGATTAGTAGGGCAACGTTCCTTCAACTGAGAACCTCATTGACTCAAGAGAGAAAAGCCTTCAAAAATTATAATGTGCACACTGCACTATTGTGAGTAGTTTATGCTTTCCCTTATAGGAAGTGAGATATCTTCATTTGTTTTAAAAATTTCACTTAAAGAAGTGATATGAATACTTTTATGCTTATAAAATATAGCTCTTGGCAGCCTAAAATAAACTATGTGGAAAGAAAGAGGAGAGAGAAAAGCAAGGCTGTTCTAACAACCTCCATATGAAAGCAGATGAAAAACTTGATTGACACTGGCAATGGGGTGAAGATGGCAAAAATATCAAAGATATTTATTCATCCTGGTCCTTTCATCCATGTTTCAGTTGTATATTTTCCCTTTGGACTCTCAGACACTTCTATAATATCAACTCAGAATAATGATAGAAATAAAACTAATATTTATTGATCCCATACTTTGTACAAGACACTGTTCTAATTACTTTCTCTGAGTTAACTCAGTGAATTCTCCTACCGCTCTATAAAGTAAATGCTATTAGTAACCACATTTTATGAGGAAGGAACCATTGCAGAGTTTTAATTACCAAAATAAACAGGATCCATGTTCTTTTTTTTTTTTTAACTGTGTTTTTTCTATTTTGTGCTGTATTTTCTGAAACCTGGTATGAACATTTTTCTCTTACCTTCTCATTGCTTTCATCTCTCCATATCATGATTTGTTCTACACATGTTTCTAAACTGACAACCTTGGTAATTTTAAATGCTGATAGCCCTTCTTTGTGTTTTTCCTCACTCTTCTTTTTACTTTGGAGAAATACCACCATCATCATGTTACTGAGATAATGCATATCTTGGAGACATAGTATATTTCCCTATTACTCATAAAATCATATATATCTTGGGATTCCAGAATTTCCAGTAATTATCTCTTCTCAAATATTCAGCTCCTCCACATTATCAAGGAGTTTTCTCTTTAATTTAAAAATCATTGCTTCCTTGTGCATGTTAATGTTGTCCTAATCTGAATTTTAAAAATTTATTTCCATCACTTTATAGTTTTCCAAATTTTAGCTTAACCAAGAATGTCTTCCATGAAGTTAACCCAAGATTTCATTTTTTTTCTTCTTATGGTGAATGCTGGAAGTTCTAATAATAAGCTGTATTCTGAATTATGAATATATTTGGTAGGGCTTTGGTGTCCTGAGTATTGTGGAAATGACTGAGCCTTCTCCAGGGACTAACTTATCTGAGCTGCAAGAAAGAGTTAATGTTTAGAGGATAGGCGGCAATGCTTCTGCTTAGTCAAAAATATCCAAGTTTCTTACAAATACATAGAGTAGTGAGACAATGAAATAACTACAGCTTATGATAACTTCTCCTGCAACCAGGATGATGCTTATTTCCTTCAAAGGTATTTCTCTTTGCTTTCCACTTCAATGCAATATAATGAGTGAGAAGATACATTGTATGATTGATATTACTTCATAGCTATTTATACCACTCTGTTATACTTGATTACATATTACTTTATAGTACTAAATAATCATTTCTCTCTTTTTCTGTTTATCAAAAACTTAAGAAATAAAATCTTACATCCCTCTCATCTATACTTTGCAAGTACCAAGTCTAAGGTAGAAAGAATGCTTGAGAAGATCTTAAGAAGATGTATATTTTCTACTTGTGGGAACAGGACTTTATATCTCTTAAATAAAGTTTAATTGTGATCATAAATCTAATTTTTAGTTTTTAATATTAGTTTCTAGGAGTTCTCTTAATCTCTCACTTTTATTATGAATTTGTTACTTTCTAGTTTTTTTAGTTTTCTTAGGTTTTGAAGTTATGTTTAGATGTATTAAAAAGCATTATAATTTTCTTGTAAATTGTTCCTTTTATTATTAAATAAAGATTCCCTTTGTATATACTAATGCTTTTGCCTTAAATTTTAATTCGTTAAATCATCTACTTTGATCTACTTGAGTAATCATTAATAATGATTTCACAATAAAATAAATGATAATTCTATGGCATCCTTTTCAAAACTTTTAAAACCATATTAACTTAATGGCTAAATATGATTGGCTACCCTATATTAGAACTTGATCTTTAAAAAATGAATTATGTGGTCATCTTACAATGGTCAAATTACTATTTAGATGAAATGATATTAAAAACCAGTTAACATGTAGTGTCACCATTGATTCATGTTCACCATCTACAGTGAATATTGACCCAAAGGTTGTATATTTCATTCTGCTTTAGTGCTCTTTAAACTATTCAAGTCAATTCAGTAAATAGTGAAGTAAGGATCAGCTATATTGATATCTGTTCTTTCTTCTTCCAGGAACTTGATATGCTTACTTTATATAAAATAGCACAGGCTACTTTAGATTTCATAAACATATTAATTATATAAATGACATAACATTTGTTTTAGCCAGAAATAAAGCAATGTCATTAAAATAGCTTGGGTTCAGTTCAGTCAAATTTTACTGTCCTAGTACCAGATACTGTTAAGTGTAGCTTACACAAAGGCAGAAAACAGGCTTGTACCTTTAGGGATATTTTCAGAATGAAAATAGAAAAATTCAATATAATATTTTAGGTACTAAAATGGAACTAGAGCAAAGTTACAGAAACCATGAATTCTTATTTATCGTTTACTGATGTTAATTCTACAATTATATACCTAAGGTGATGGTCAACTGTTTTCTTTGTAATATGGGAAAAACATAAAAGGACTTATATGAGTTTATCATACAAATTCAAAAAAGTTGTTAAGAGGTGTGGGATTTCTGGGATATTTTCTAAGAACAGACCTGTTAATAATCTTGCTGAATGTTTTACAAATTCTGAATTGACAGTTAAACTTCTTTGCCTTTCTTACACTTCTTCACTCAAGCTTTATAAACATCTACTGAAACTTGCTCATTGCATCATTGCAAGGCTTATGCCAGATATATGGGAGTTAGCTATGATGTGTTCTCCTTCCTTTCCTGTTCAGTTGGCCTTCATCAAGCCCTGGCAGTTTTTAACTTTGAATCATACTTTGAATCTATCTGCATTTCTTCTTCACTCAAGGCACTCAAAACCATCACTTGTGCTAATCCAAAAGCAATATTTTTTACCCTGTCACCTACTACATTTTCTCAAGAGAGCTACCAAGTTATCTGTTTAAAACCCTACACCTGATGATCATATATTGACTTTCTCAAAACCTTTTGATGACTTTGTATTGATCCTGTGATAAAGTAATCTGGTGCCACATATTGGAATCAATGATTTACCTATGTTGACCTTTCTTAATATTTCTTGTATTGTCACTCTTCTACCCACCCTAAGTGCCCTTACTTTTTATTTCTTTTTATTCAAATACTCTAATTCTCTTGCCTTACTTTTTTTGCTTCCTTATCACCAACCCTTTCTTTGGGTCTTAGCCTTAATATTACTTCTAGGAAAACTGTGCCCCTCTAAAGTACATCTCCTTTCTCTTTGTATCTTTTATCACACTGGAAAATATATGTGTATAATTATCTGTCTTCTAGTATTATAAGATCCTGAGAATATCAAATATTTCATAGGTAAAAATATTTGTTATATTAAAAAGTACTAAAGAATGAAAATTACTAAGTCAAGGATGGTTTAAAATATACATAAAAACCTAAAACATCTCATCCCTCAATTGTATTGTAATTTTGTATGCCTTTATTTTATTTATTTATTTTTTTATGTGGTGCTGAGGATCAAACCCAGAGCCTCGCATGTGCTAGGCAAGCGCTCTACTGCTGAGCCACAACTCCAGTCCCTGTATTGTCTTTTTAAAACCCTTGAATATTTGAAGTTGAATTCAAAGTCAGTTATGTTTATACTTTAAAAATTCAAATCTTTCTTTAAGCTTATTACTCAATATTTTCATAACACTATGCCACATGAATTTTACCTGTTTCTAAGAAGGAAACATACTCTTTAAAGATGAAGATTTCTTTTTCTTTTTTTTCGTTTTTAGCTTAAGGATGAAGATTTCTTCTCTTGAGAATATCCAAAAGAATATGGTACAGTGCCTGAAAGGAGATAGTTTCAAAAGAATAATTTCAACATATTTTAAGAAGTGACATCATAGGATTAAAAACATATTCTAAAACTGAAAGTGACTATTTCAAGGGGACAGTGCTCTTTTGTAATAAAAGATTTGGCCCATTTTATTGTAAAAACAGTCACACCAGCTCTTTATTTTGATACTCTTTACCATGTTTTTCTGATTACTATGTATCTTACAGGTTTCATATTTGAATTTCAGTGGTTTTTATAGAGCACTGCACTTGAAGTTTGGAACAAACTGGTGTTATGAAATTTGGCCAAGTGTGTCTTAGTTACTGTCCCATGAGAGGTTTCACTTTTGTTTTTTAAGGCACATGTCTAGCATAATTTTTTTTAACTTTGCTTCTCTGATTCTAACAGAACCAGTAATTGACTAAATTTCTCATGTTTTTTAGTCTAATTAATTTTTATAGGTACTATGAATTTCTAGGATCTTGTTCAGTCATTTTTAGGTTACTGCCACCTCAAAATAATAGATATACAGAAACAGATAACAAATAACAGATATAAAACATCCTTTGCACTTACTCTTTAACCTGTAGACTTAAAGGATAACACATAATAATGTTTTGTTTTGTTTTGTTTTGTGGCAGCAAATACTTAAAAAAAAAACTTACAAAGGTAGTTCAGTGGCTTAGTTTCATTTCCAGTTTGTAGCCAATTTAAATAATTATTTTGATTTATTATCTTATTATTTTATTTGATGTCTATTGTAAACCCCATTATGTCACTTTTAAGGAAAAAGCAACACCTTTTAATAGTAATTTGTATTTCTGCTCATGTTATATTCAATTTTTATTTTTTTCTGTAATAACTTTTTAGAATGTTAAATATTCTAAATAACCAAAGGTGATTACATGTTGAAGCTCTAAAAATACTCAATGATGGAAAATCATTCTAAAATATTGTGATATAGAGATAATTTAAAAATTTTTATTTTAAAACCTATTAGAAATTTTGCTTAGGCATATGTAATAATTTGTAGGTAAAGTTGAGAACCTTTAGCAGTTTATTTTATTAGTAAAATACTGTTTCTGATTCGTGCTTACAATGCTGTTAAAGGAAGAATTATTGACTTTAAATTTCTGCCTGTTTAATATTTGTGTGTTTCTAAAGAAAAAAAAAGATTTTTTTAGGGCTGGGGTTGTGGCTCAGTGGCAGAGTGCTTGCCTCACATATATGAGGCACTGGGTTCGATCTTCAGCACCACATAAAAATGAATAGAAAAATGTTAAAAAAAGATATTCCAGAGAATATGTGCTATTTATATAAAGTTTTCATGGATGTACAGGGATATGATATTTTTTAAAGATGAGTACAGAATTATTGCCTTCTTCCTTGAAAAACCAAACACAAAACAAAAATTACAATGATTCATTCTGTTGATACAGAGCTAATGTAATTAGTCTGTGACAAAATTTTTTTAAAAGAACTTAAATAGAAGTGCAGTGGTAGTTAAATCAGATTTTCACTTGTCTTGGATTCTAAGGCAAAGCCATTCTAGGATGACAGAGTAAGTAACTGAAAGGTTACATAGCAAACCATTGCAGGAAGTAGGTCTGCCTTGGAGATCTCATCAACTTGTAACAGGCAATAAAGAGAGATTTATGCAAATGGTCATAGAATGAATAACAGAAATGCCCTGCAGTTAGAAAAAAAAAAAAACTACTCATGAGATTGGCATGGCAATAAAGTGGATTTTAGTCTAGGCAGGTGAACTGTTTGACATCAAGGGAATCCAGCTGCAGCTGGTGGGGATTCATCTATAGAAATGGAAATCTACTGCCTGACATACTCCTTCTAAATTGATATGAGGAAAGAACTCTACAGAATGTTAGCTCTGGTCTTGGGCATTCAGATATTAACTGGATGGGAATTGAGGATGGGAATCTAGAAAAAGGAAGTAAGAAATAGGTCTTCTTTTGCTATGAGAATTAAGGTTGCATTCTTGTTATTTCAAATCAGAGTACAAGGTCAAAATAGGAAATATCAGCAAAGTTCACAAAATGTTAAGTCCTAAACTATTCTTTCATTGTGTTTATATTTATGTCCTACCCTAGGAACTAGCTTGGCTAGAGTGTAGATGCTATTGGTAGAACTTTTATTAACAGTTGAGGAGCCACTCCTTTGTAGATAAGAGGAAAGCAGAGTTAGAGGCCTCATTCAACAGTTATAACTAAAGAAGAGATGCTGTATGTGCCATTCTTCATTCTTTCTAAGCTTCCCCACTGTTAACTGTGGAAGAGAAAAAAACTGACTCACATGAGGCATGATTCAAAGTCACCCACAAAACTAAGCTTTATTAGACCTGGCATTTATTTTTAATCAGAACAGTTTATTTAATTCAAAACAATAAAATTAGTAGATGCAAACTCTGCAACAAGCCAAGAGTTCATAGTTTCTAGATATCCCTTGAAAAATATTCTTCAAAATGAAATAGTCATTGGGAGGACAGAGTTATATAGTATATTATATATTATGTATATTGTAATATATACATAATATATATATATATATACTGTATATATTATAGCATAGTATATTAGTTTTCAATCTCTGCTTTAACAAATTAGCACAAATTTAGTAGCTTAAAACAATCCAAGTTTATTATATCACTGTTCTATAGGTCAGAAGTTCAGATTGGCTAGGTTGATTTCTCTGCTTCAGGTTTCAAAATGTTGAAATCAAGGTGTGTCCTGCAGGGTTCTTATAGAGAAGCTCTGGGAAGAATGTGCTTTCAAGTTTATTTAGTTTGTTGGCAGAATTCAATTGCTTGTGCTTTAGGAATCAGCCAGGAGCTACTCTCAGCTTCTACGTAACATTCACAGGCTCTAAGGTTATCTGTACTATTCTAAGTGTGGTTATCTGTACTATTCTTACCCCTCCTTTCCTCTTATATGTAATTTCGTATAACCCTGAGGATCAACTTCCATTTTCATGCAATTTCCCTTCTCTCTCCCTTTCCCTTCCACCTCTCATCCCTGTTTAATGTTAATCTTCTTCTCTAGCTCTTCGTCCCTACCCTGTCCTTAGTTATTCCCCTTATATCAATGAAGTCATTTGGCATTTGTTTTTTAAGGATTGGCTAGCTTCACTTAGCATAATCCATAACCCACTTGAATCAAACTGTGAAATATGATATATTAAGAACTGTGTAATGTTTTGAACTACCAACAATAAAAAAAAAAAGGTGAAAAAAAAGTGTGGTTATCTGTAGGGGACCATTCTGCCCCACCATAGAGGAGAAAAAATTCCCAAGGGATGACTAATTATCCAATTTATGTTATAGGTTCTAGTAAGAATACTCAAAATATGTAGATACTCAAAAGTAGAAGCCCTAGAATTTTTATACTGAATCAAATAGCTCACTGAAAAGAGACAAAGAGTTCCATTTTTTTCGATTAAAAAAGAAAAAAGTAGGGCAATGGTTGTAATAGATCACAGTTAAAAATTTGTAAAAGAAGGTACAACATTAATATTTCTAAAACTTTTATGTTTCTCTTGAACTACTGTATTACAAAAACTATTTAGTTTATTAAGTACATGTGGCCATTATACAGGCATATCGCTCTAATAATGATACTCCTGGCCTTTGAAGTTTGTATGAATGCAATAAATGTGCTTGTAAGGGCTGGACTTATAAATATATAACATGAATGCTACATTTTTGAATTTTTAAAAAGGTTTTATAAACTATTTAACTTTTCTTAACTCATAATTATCTTTTGGAAGATAAGTTCAAAATTTAGTGTGATTGAAATGAATGTGCACATCTTTTTTCCTATTATTATTGGTACATTATAATTATTCATAATGATGGAATTTGTTGTTACATATTCCTACATGCACACAATATAAGAATATAATTTGGCTGAACATGCACATCTTAATCCCAGACATATACCAGCCACCTAATATTTGGGATTCAGGTACACATGTTAAGATATCACTTAGAAGTTACCATTTTCAAACAAATCCCTTGTGTCAGCACTTTTCTTTTCTTATAATCTACTTTTTCTGATTAAAGCTGAATACAAAATGCAAAGAGCCTGATTTCTGTACCATGAAAGATAGTCTTTGTTTGAGTTGTTAATTTTCAGATAAGCAGCTACCTCCAGAGATATTTTACTACCAATAAAATCATCATGTGTTTATCAGGGTAATTTTGCATTACTTTTGCACATTGACATTTTTTAGCAAGAGTAGCTCCTTCTGTTTTTTATGGTATTTCCCAGAATTTTGGTTTTCTTATGAGAAAATTAGCATTTATAAAACACTGCTTTATCTTATACTTGACAGATAAATATTAGCTCTAATATTTAGATCACCAGCTCTCTAGCACTTTATATGTTTTTAGGTACTCAGGGGCTACTTCAGATATTTTGTTTTATATATTTGATTTTCTTCTTAATGTTATTTTTAGGTCATCTGCTCTTTCAGAAGTCTGAGAGGCTAAATATTATTTGTATAATTAAAATTTTGTGAAAGCAACATGTAAGGGGCTGGGTTTGTAGCTCATAGGCAGAGCACTTGCCTGGCATGCATGAGGCAATGGGTTCAATCCTTGCCTGGCATGCATGAGGCAATGGGTTCAATCCTCAGTACCACATAAAATAAAATAAAGTTATTGTGTCCACCTATACTAAAAAATAAATATATTTTAAAAAATAAAGCAACAAGTAAAATATATTTTTCCAATTTAAAAACAAGTAAACAAAAAGGATGTGAGTCATAAAACAGTATCCTGGAGTAGAGTTATGGTGCTAAAGATAAACCTGTGTGCCTACAAACAAAGGCCACAAAATAATATAAGTGATTTCCAGGTTGTTTCTAGGATGTAACCTTCCAAAATAGAAACTTGCTTTTCATAGTATGAAAATTAAAATGTTTTATATTTTATTGAAATGAGTTATTTTTAAGTTATAAATATCTGAATTTTATTTATTCTTAAATTTCAGGGATTAAGTGTATCTTAAGTAAAGTTAGCACTTCTTATTATATAGCTATTGCCAAAACTGGCTCTGTGTGTGTGTAACCTGTAATAATTTTTATTGATGTCATAAAAAATAGAAGTAAGACATTCTAAAAAGTTTGTAAACTTTTATTTAAAAATCACCCAGTTTTATTACTCTGAGATAATTTTACATATTCATCTATAGTCTCATATAGATTAGTTTTTCCTACTTATATAATTATAGTCATGTTATATTCAACTATATATTTGTCATGTTTCACATAGCAGTTTCCATATTTCTCCAATAATACCATTTGTTTCCATTAGTTTTAATGGTTGAAACATGTTCTGTCACTTAAATGTACTATAATTTACTTGAGCATTACATTATTGCTGAATTTTCAGTATTTTTTACTATAAATATATTATACTCAACATATTTTATGCATACTGTTTTTCTCATCATTTAGAATTTATATTTGGTAGTATCTGAAAAGAGTCACTTAGTCAAAATTTATTACTATTTTTATAGTACATGATATATACATGTAATGTGCTTTCTACAATTGTACCAATTTCCCATGATACCCATAACTTATGAAATCCTTTTCTGGCAAAATTTTTAAGCATATTTTCCCAGTCACCAATAATGTTACAATTGTTTATCTAGTTGTTAATAACATTTTTTTTAAAAAAATTACCCTCTTAAGGATTACCAGATCTTTTCTTTGCACCTATTCACTGATTCTTCCCAACTTGTCAGTGTTGGGGAAAAAAATCTAATTATTACAAAGGCTCACATCCTTCTAGGCAAATAATTTAAAGAAATCAACGCCTAGATGTGGAATGGAAACATTTGAAAATTTTAATTATCAAGAAAATGTCCTTCAAAACTTTAGAAGAGAAACAAATTATATCCCATGGAACAGTAATCAGGGTGGTATCAGGTATTTATGCAACAGTGAATGTAAACAATGGTATAACTGGTTTTGAAGAGAGTTATCAAAGACATTTGCATACATTTAAGGATTTGGTAAGTGATAGCTATAAAATATATCTTCTATTAAATTTTAATATATAAAACTTAAAACTCCAATAGCAAAGTTATGTTATTAAAGTTATGTTGCTAAACTAATATGAAAATAAAATTAGATAAAGTTGAAGTTTTTATTTTTGATGCTATAAGAATAGTTACAAAACAATATAGAGAAAAAAATTATTATTGAAGAAGACATGATAAAGTAAAAAAGTATATACCTTAATCTTCAGATGTTTCTAATAAGAATTGGGAAGTGGAAGAAGTTAGAACAGAAAAGGCAAGCTAGCCTCTTCATTAAAAAGGCAACAATATTGCTTGCCTTGACTTTAATATCTTTAAATCTTAGGATACAAAAGTTTAATTTTGTTTTTGTTTTGCATCTCATTAGATGCAGTCTTATTAGAAGACCTTTCTGCCAATAAGTGAAACAGTTAAATTAAATAGAGCATAAGGTTTAAAAATAAATGGATGAGAAGTTATTTACCATACAAACACAAGCAAAAGCAAAATGAGTTTGCAATATTAATTTCAAACAAAAGAGATTCAAGGAACATGAAAAAGAAAGTCACTTTTAATAAAGGATTGAAGCCACAGTAGAAGAATTGTATAGCACAAAATATTGTTCTAATGAACACAGAATTAAAATTGTAAGGTAAATGTTGACAAAGGCACAAAGAAATGGACAAAAATAGTTGGATATACAAAAATATGTATATATGCATATACATATACATATATATACATATATATATTTGAAAGAGCAAGAAACAAAAATTAGAGATCATTTGAATACATTACGTCAATGAATAAAAATGTAGAGAGAGAATAAATGGATATTAAGTGTCAACGGGAAATTATAAAAATTGATCATTTATTACATCACAAAAAATTAATCAACATATTCCTAAATATAGAAATTGCATAATATGACAAGCATGGTGGACCTTGCCTGTAATTTCAGCAACTCAGGGGCTAAGGTCGAAGGATCACAAGTTTGAGGCCAGCCTGAGCAATTTAGTGAGACACTGTATCAAAATAAAAAATAAATAGGGATGAGGATGTGGCTCAGTGGTTAAGCATCCCTGGGCTCAATCCCTGGTACCAAAAAGAAAAAGAAAAAGAAATTGTGTAATATGTTTTACTTGACCACAATTGGGACATTATAAATTGAAAACAAGTTTAAAAAATAAAACCTCCAATCATTAGTGAAGTAAAGTATATCTATGGTTACATCTTCAAAAATGGATATTGGTATTCACTATTTTTCCCCTTAAATCATCTAAACCATAATTTTCATTCCCATTATCTCTAGTAACTGGCAAACAAAATTATACTCATGGTTTTTTATTTATTTATTTTTTAATTGTGAACACCAATAGCAAACTTTGTGGATACAATCAAAGTAAATTCAAAGTAAAATTTATACTTTTATACTCTATTTTTTTTAAATGAGGAAAATGTAGGAACTAATTTAATTTAGAAGTTTGAAAATGACCAATAAAAATAAAAATGCAGGAGAGTGGGAATAATTTGTTTAAAAGTTAAAAATTGATAAAATAAAAAACATATTAATTCATGGCAAAGAGGAGACAGCTAATTCACTTTTGGAGAGAGAAAACAAGTTAACATCTGTGTTAGGGTTAACAGTTCAGAAAGGTAGTCCATGGCAGGTGGCAGGCTATTCCAACAAGTTATCCAGAAGCCAGTGGGTGTTTTGTTTTTGTTTTTGTTTTTGTTTTTGATCTGCATAGCAGAACTGTATCTTTAAAGCATTTGATGTTCCAGACAATGAGAAGGGGAAAGAAAGCAAGCAGTAAGTGGTCTAACTTAAAACTTCAGACCTAGAAATGGCATTGTCTCTTCTGTTCAACTTCCATTAGTATGTACTTAATTTTTGGTGAGAACACGGGAGACTGAGAAACATGCTGCTGAGGTATTAAGTGTCTGGCTAGAGTTCTTTTACTACGGAAGAAAGGAAAAATAGATTTTTGTGGTGAACCAACAGTTTTTCTCAGAATTGCTACAGAGGATCTTTTTAAAGCATATGAAAGTAGTATGCCTACAGATAAAACTAAGTATCTCAATGAAAAGTGTTTTGGGAGAATTTAAATGTACAAAATTGAAGCAAATAGAAGTAGAAAATGTAAAATGAATAATGACCGTAATTTTTTTCAAAATCCTTTTTATTTAGGAAACTTTACTGCTGCATATTTTTAACTTTCAATGTGTAAATACCACATTACATAAATTTCTTCAGAGCATTTTAAAAAACAATTTACCACCCTTCGTTTTGAAAATGGTAGACTAATCCTGATGCTCAAATTTGAAAAATAATAAAACAGCAGACAACATTTTATTTTAGACCCCTGATTTAAAATATAGATGTAAAAATCATAAATAGCATATTAACAAACATAACTCAGACCCATTAAAGGGATCACCCATGATGATCAAACATGGCTTATCTCAGAAATACAGTGACTGGTTTAAGAAAACTATCAATATATGGTTACTTATATTTTGCTTCCCAAAAGAAAAATAAAATGATTCTGGAGATGAAAAGGCACAAACCATCTTTTTATTCCTGATTAACTTTTTAAAGTGCATTTTACAGTACTAGGCATAGAAATATTTCTTTAAATATATTATATATACATAATGTATATATAATTACACATGTAATTTCTTAGAATATATGTGTTCATAGTCTTCCACCAATAACCAAAATATTTATTCTTTGTATTAAAATTATCATGACAGAAATTGCCCCCAAAATTTGTCATAACAGGGTATCTATTATCACTCTTTTGAATGTTTCTCAAAAAACACAAGCCTATATATGGCTATGTCTTAGTAGAGTGTTTTCTTCTACTATAACATAATACCTAACGCCAGGTAATTTATAAGGAACAGACCTGGGATGGGAGTGTAGCTCTGTGGTAGAATACTTTCCTGGAATGCTCAAGGTCCAGGGTTCAATTCCCAGCACTACAAAAATAAATAAATAATTAAATAAAACATAAAACAGAAATTTATTTCACACAGTTCTGGAAGCTGGGAAATCTGAGATCAAGGCACTGTCATCTGGTGTTTGGTGAGGGCCTTCTTAATGCATGCTCACTTGGAAAAGGTGGAGGAGCAATAAAGAATGAATTCACTTCATGAACACCCCTGTTATAAAGGTACCTAGTTCCATTCACAAGGGAGGACCCTTAATGGTCTAATCATCTCTTAAAAGTGCTACCTCTTAATTCAGTCACACTGGGCACCTGAATTTTGGAAGGGAACATATTCAAATTTTAGCAGTTTAAAAACTGTAGAGATGGCTTAAAAATGATAATCAATAATCCCCTTTCCAATCTATTCCTACTCACCCCTCCCTTTAATCTCTTATCCAATTGCTAATAATGATATCACTCTTTTTGGTTTCATTATTTCACAATTTTATATATTCCCAAGAATAATTTTTCTATTCCACCAAATATAAAATTTATGTCTCGATTCTCCACTGAATAATTAGCCAATTGGTTCTCTAGTGTTCTTAGTAAATCAGTCTCCTAGTTATTGAATGTACAGGCTCTTAAATGCTAGCTAATTATGTTTAATGATAAAGTCCATACTAATTTTATTTTAAACAAATATTCATTTTATGCCTATTCCTTTGAAACTCCCATATAAAATTATATACAAAAATTTTTTCCTAACAGAGTCATATGGCAAAGCAAATGGTTTAAGAAAATGTGTATTAGAAAAGATACATTTGAAAATGCAGATTAAAAGCATACAAATAAGTTAATCCAATAGCGGAGATGAGAAACTATTAATGATAATTAATAGTTTTATATCAGCACCCAAGTGTCACATGTTGTTTAGTTAAAAGAAATATTTAAAAGCATGTTATTTGTATGTTTTTCATTTAAAAGAGTGAGCTACCATCAAAAGTCAACCCTAACTAATTATGAATAGATTACATAATCATAGATTTTTCTATGGTATGCTAATGGGAATTCATAGAAATCTAGTCAAACTAATACTTTATAGTAGTTCTTAATATAATTAAACCATTTGCTATTCTGTTGTGATTCTGTTATCACACCACAGAAGAATACATGCTGTATCAGTTAGGCCCAACAACTCTCTGTGAATCCTTAGATCATGGATAAATTTTTCTCATGTTATAAGTAAAACTTGAGACAAATCTCAGAAATTCCAGCAGTGAAACCCATGAAATTTGGAACTTTTTCCTTCTACATAGGCCCTAATCCTAAAAGATTGTTTCTTATCTACAGTATCAAAGGATGTATTAAATCTATAGTCACTGTATATAAATTAGCAAGTAAAGCAATTTGAGAAATCTACTCTTTGACAATGTCTAGTAATTTCCTTCTATGATATTCTTCAGTATAGCTTTTGTTAATGATAAACTTGGTGAACCAAATGTTACTCTA
Organism: Urocitellus parryii; assembly: GCF_045843805.1. Classification (NCBI taxonomy): domain Eukaryota; kingdom Metazoa; phylum Chordata; class Mammalia; order Rodentia; family Sciuridae; genus Urocitellus; species Urocitellus parryii. The sequence continues at coordinate 64,960,578 of NC_135531.1, read as the reverse complement.
AGCTGAGTCCTCATAATAGAATAAAGGGAGGAGGTATCCCTTGTAAATAAATACCAGAGAGTAAATGGATAGGTTAGCTCAAAACTGGTCCACAGAGAAATTTGGACCAAAATGATCTGAACATTGTACTGTGCATACTGGCTATTACTAGTATTCTGTTAATTTCACATTGTGTCCTTGAGCCAAGGCTAGAAATTTACTATTATATGAGATAACTAACTCATCATACTGTACACTGTTAATAATCTAGCTATCAACTTAATTATTGTGACGAAAGAATGAATATTAAAAAAGAAGAAACTTCACAAAATTATTATGCCAGGGTGAGAGAATAAATACAAACTGCAAGAATTTTGTTCATCTCTAAATACGGAGAGATCTCAACAACAGAGCAAGAGACATATTTAAATTAGTTAATAGTTGCTTCATCCTGGTCCTTTAGTTTGATGCATTCATTCCTTGACTGTCCTTTTCAAAACTGTAATCCTTATACTATTTACCAAGAATTGTCTCTTCTCTGCTTTTCCCTCCACCCCCCATTAGAACATGTATAAATATATTTTGGGTTTTGTTTTACTTATTGTTTTCTCCCTTACTAGAATATTAACTTTAGGAGGGAAAGGATATTTTCCCCATGTAGTGCTAACTGCTATATTAAAGAGTTCAAAAGAGTCCTTGACTATACATAGAGAAGAAAGCAAATATTTTGGTTGAATTTATTAAATAGCTTTAAAAGCATAAATGAAAATTCAGAAGGAATTTTAAAGACTTGCTGAAATAGTCATCTGAATCTTTTCTTTTCACTTTTAAATGAAGGCAAGAAAATAAAGATACAAAGAAGACTTAAAAGATTAAAAGCTGGCATACTATATTCCTTCAAACAAAGTAGTCTGCCCCCCCCCCAAAAAAAGTTAATAGGCAAATATTTAACTGTGAATTTTGCCTATTTCTTACCAGTTTCTTTACCTATTGAATTTTGGTTTATGCAAATGAATCTTTTTTCCCTTTGGATAAACAGGAACTTCCTTTATATACTTTTGAGGCAAGTAGAATGGAGAACTACACAAGAAGTCACAGTAATTCAGTTAATTCTATTTTGTTATTTGATAAACATGCTCAATGTTATAATATACATTCTATGAAAGTATAGGCTAGAGTGACTTCTAAACTTGTCATTTTCACATGTCTTTTTATTGTGAAACAATTTTCTATTCTGCATTTAATTGGAACAACAATGACACCTTATGTCTGGCTTTTAGTACTAAGAACAATTTCCACATTGCAATAATTGGCACCCTTAAAAATATAGATCAAATATTACTTCCCAGATCTGGATGTATTCATACATATTTAAACCAAAAGTGCTTGATTGTGATTTTTTTCCTTTACTCTAATTCTATGTATTAATATTTTACACAAGTTTAGTTAAAATGAAAATAACACTCTGCCTTTCATTTTTTAAAACCATGAGTGTTACTCTATAAAGCACAATAGAACAATGACTTGCAATGGTAGGTATTCAGTTAATGTATACTAAATGAAATTGCATGTTTTTCTTAAAGTAACATATTAATGCTTCATCTTAATATAAAAGAAATATTATTTCTCCTTTTATACTCATTTACTATATTTTGCTTTATTAGAAGTTAAAAATTTTACATTCATAGGTAAGCAACATTTCAGAAAACCACATTTAAATTTAGACTTTCTTGGGAAATACTAAAATCATTGGCCTTAATTATTAACAACTGTCAGTACTATAGAACAAACATGTTTAACATTTTTTTCAATTAATATACCAGGAAATATGTTCTATAAATATACTGAGATTTTTCCAATGGACTATGAATGTATGAATAAATGCACTGATATAGATGAGGATAGTGCAGTGTATACTAGAGGCAGTTCTTGTTTTGATTTCATAGCAAAACTGTTAAATTCAAACTGGTCGGTCTTCTATTTTTGTCCCTTTGTGGCATTATGTTAACTAAAGTCACCCTGTCATATGACACAACACCAGAACTTTTTTCTTCAGAGTAACACTGTGGGCTGTGGTAGCCTAGTCGTGGAGTGCTTGCCTAGCATGTGTGGGGCATTGGGTTTGATCATTAGCACCACATAAAACAAATAAATAAAATAAAGGTATTGTGTCTATCTGCAACTAAATACACACACACATATTTTGAGTAACATTGTGATTTCCACATTTGTCATGTTTTTACATGTCTTTTTATTCTGAAATAATTTTCTATTCTGCATTTAATTAGAACAATAATTACACTTTATGTCTAGCTTTTAGTACTAACAGCAATATTGACCAGCCTCTCCTCTTATTATTCTTAGCCTCTGGTAATGACCATTCTACTTTCAACTTGTATGAGACCAAATTTTTGTATTTCACATAAGAGTCAAAATATGCAGTATTTGTCTCTCTGCCTGGCTAATTTTACTTAACATAATAATGTTCTCTGGGCATTTGTGTTTTAGCAAATGATAGACTATCATCTTTTTTATGGCTGAATAATATGCCATTGTGTATATGTTCCACATTTTCTTTATTCCTTCAACCAATTATGGGCGTTTAGGCTTACTCCATATTTTGGCTATTGTGAATTGTGCTGCAATAAACATAGTAGTGCAGATGTCTCTTCAACATTCTAATTTCTTTTCCTTTGGATATAAACTCAATAGAAAGATAGCCGATTATACAATATTCTATTTTTAATTTGGGGGGGACTCTTCATACTGTTGTCCATATGTTTGTACTAATTTACATTTCTATCTGGTCCTTTCTTGATTTGTAATATGTCTTGTAATATGTCTAAAGAGGTTGAGTGATGAAATTAATAGTTGTAGAACAGTTGTATATATAACTTCTGTATCTAAGCATTAAATCTATAACCTTGATTGATTACAAAGTCTGAATCATAGGTTTTATTTCATGATATGCTAGAATTCCATGAAAGAGTTTGAAAAATTCAAAGTCTACTTCATTTTATAATCTGATGTTTTTCATAATTTGAGATTAATCTCTCCAAATCTTAATTTCTTTCTTTTTCTCAATGTTATACTTACATTTTCATCCCTACCAATCCATAGTTATATTTTGACTATCATTTATAATATATCAGAAAGTGAATGTTATGCCATCTATAGACAGAATATGAATTATACTAGTTTATAATATAGGAAAGTATATTGTAAAAAAATTAGATTTCTGTTTACCAACTCCTACAAGCACAGTCTTCAAACTTTTTACCTAAATATTTACTATTCTTTACTGAGGTTGCCATTTCAGATGTTTGTGCCCTAAAGCATTTACTTAAACCTTTATCATTTTGTCATAGTACCATTGGCATTTAATATGTTATTCAAATATATCATCTTATTAAATTTCTTTAACCTCACAAAGTTTAAAGATACCTGTTAAAATCAACCAACTTGGTCATTTACTAAACTATGTTGTATCTTAGTATTCTTCCAGAATGCAGAAAATTACCAATGTTTGTTCCCAGGAATGAAAAACTATCCCTTCCTATAATCGATTATCATTAGTCTTTGGTTTTGTGCCTTCTCTGTAATGATATAGGTTTGTTTCTCCTTTATTCTTTGCAGAGTGCTGCAGCAGCTCCCAGTCCAGTGCTAGGAAACATTCCCCCAGGAGATGGCATGCCAGTAGGTCCTGTACCACCAGGGTTCTTTCAGGTACTCAGAGAAACTCTGACTAGGAATGTTAAGGCATAGGAACTCCTGTTTGATTTCATTTAAAGATAATGAAGTAGGATGAGGCTATTTTAATTCTTAAAGTAAATGTAATACTGTGCAGCCAACTCTTGATTGTTCAGTCTGGCTATTATATTGTCTTTCCTTCCTATGCTTTATTTGTTGTTAATTAATTAATTAAGCAATTTCATTGTTCAGTTAAGAAGGAAAAGGAGTTTAAATGCAAATAAGCCATTAACTATGGTAAATACTTTGTGGGAGAGACTGAAGATAATATTCTGGGAAGAGATGGATTTTTAACTATCCAAGCTACCCATATTGCCACAGACTAGAGATAATCAAGATTTGGCTGTGCTATCACACTATAGCTAAATCCTAATCTATCTAACAAGAATTATAGGCTATATCAAAATATTTTTTGGATCATTTTGGTGGCTTTAAGCTGGAATTTTTATTAATATAATTACTTAACATTTTAAAATGAGATTTTCAAATATATGTTAGTATTTTTTAATTTCAGTAAGACCACTTATTTTAGGAATGATTATAATGATTTTATAACTATAATACATCACTTTTTAATTTTATGGTATCCACATCTTAAGTTTGATAATATCCTAATGCAAACTAATACAGATTTTTAAATTTGTATTTTTATACATAAATTTATAATACCTTTTGAAAAAATTAAGAATTTAGGAGTTGAGAGCTAGAACTGGAAGGTGTTATAGGAATTAATATAGTATGCTCTATTGTTAATTACATTAGGTACCTATAAGTTCATCAATTCAGTTTTTCTATTTTCAAAGTCCTTTTTAATCATTTGTTACTTAATCCATACCATCATTATAGGGTGCTTACAATTATGAACATGGAGAAATAAAATTATAAATAATTTTGGGAAATAAATCAATTGAATTAAAAGATCTTAATTAGAACCTAGAACCAACTCTGGTATTTTAAGGCATGCTTATTTGCTCAGCTGCTCTATACTAATACCCAAATAGTCTAAAATCTTTATGTCTTTTTAAAGCTCACATTCTGTCTAGGGGCACCTTTCTTAAAATCTAGAAACAGATTGTAACTTTTGATTATTAAATGAACAGCCACCATTTAAGATAATAATAATAATAATAATAATAATAACTTAACTCTTAGTAACTACAACTGGGTTTTAAATGTATTACATATATAAACTCATCCCCACTGTGCAGATGGAGAAACCAAGGCATTGATTGATTGATAAATGATTTGAACAAAACCAGAAAGTTGTAGAGCTGGGATTTAAATCAAAGCAGTCTGGACCTGTGCCGTTAAGTTTACCTTTGAAGTTTACAGTTGACTGTTATTGATGAAATATTTTTGGTTTAAAATTTTTTTTTCCTGATGCTCTTATTTATATTGCCAAAGATAGTTTGGGGTTAGGGAGTAAATTAGAAGATTTTTTTTTTATTTGAGAATTAGTAGAAGCTCTGTAACTGGCACTTTTAAAAGAAAAGAGAGGTCAGGAAGGAAACCAAATTTTTTTATTCTAGGATTATGTTAAGATGTATAAATCTATATATTTTCATTTTCACATTTGGTAGGATAAACCATTCTCAACTTTTACCTATCTTCTTTCTCAAAGTATTCTTAAGAGTACTTGAAATAGCATTGTCTTTGTTTTTATTAATCCAGTGTGATTGATAAATATTGGAGTACCACAGATACCGGGCAAAAATTAAAAGGTATAGTATGTATCCTCTTGAAGCTTATTGTAGAAGACTTTGACACATATAAACTTATCCTCCAATTGATAAGACATTATCAAAAATAAGTAACAAAGTGAAAAGTTCTGTGATGAGCAAGAAGAGAGCCATTAAGTCTGAGTTGGAGATAAGAGTGGTTTAGAAAAATTTGTACAGAAAAACATGCAGAGGAATACATTCTAGAAAGTAGGAACATTTTAAGCCAAAGTGTGGCATCATCAAAATGATTTGTGTCAAGGTATTGAGAATAAAGCATACAAAAAGTGAGGGGGGAGAGGAACAGAAGTTCCTGGACATGAAATTGGAAAACTATGTGTAGTCCATTGAAAAGGGCCTTATGTGCCATGAGAAGAGCTTGAGTGTATTCAGTAGGCCTCTAGGAGCCATCAGAAATCTCTAAGAAGGGCAGTGACCTGAATATGCAATAGATTCAAACTTTCTGGTAGACATCTAGGATATAAGTGTTTATAAATCCCTTCCCTCAAAAGCTTATAGTGTGGTGAAATAGAAAAGAGGCAATTAGAGTACAAAAATTTTGAAAATTATTATAGTAAATGGGTAAAGTTTTCTCTTAGAGCAAATCAGACCACCAAACCCTGTCTTGAAAGAGGCATAGTCAGGGGAGTATTGTCAAAATTGTAAATGAAATCCAAATTGGCATCTATAGATAAATTGTTAGGCATGGAAATAGGAGGAGAATACTGTAGGCAGAAGAAAAATAAATTATAAAGTCTTAGAAGAGAGAGACTAAATATATCAGGAAAAGTGGAGCTTAATTAACTGAAGGGAATATAGCTAGAGATGTGACCTAAAAGGGACCTTAAGGGGATTTGTAAGTTACTGAAGAGTTGGAACTTGATCTTTTGGGCAGTAATAAGCTATTGAAGGATTAAGCAGGATAGGGACAGGCTCATTCATAATTTCATTTTTAGAAAAAAAATTCACTCCAGATTTGCAGAGGGACAAGTCTCCAGAGGAATAAGTCTGGAGGTAGAGAGACTATTTATGAGGCTGTTACAGCAATCCAGGTAAGATTTAGAATATCCTTAACTAAGATAGTGACCATGAATATGGAGAGAGATCAACAGATTTGAGCAACAGAAATAAATATGTAGGGGTGAGGAATAAAGGCATTTAAGGATAATATCCTGGTTTCTGGCTCTAATCTGAATAAATAGGCGTATTATTTTCTGAAAGAGACCACAACATAGGGGATAGGTTTGAGATGGGGCAGATGAGGTCCCCTGTGGCACAGCCAGTCAGCAATATATGTTAAGCAAATAGACCTACAGGTTTAAAGCCTAGGACAGTGATTTAAACTAGAGATAAAAATTGCAAGATCGTCATCTTATTAATGGTACTTGAATCCACAGGGGTATATTAATTGTCTAGGGAGAAAGTACAGAATGAAAAGATAAGAGGATTCACATTTAAAAGATGAACAAAGGGAACAGAACCCATTCCAGATATTGGGTGCAGCTGTACCAACAGGTTGTTTATTATAGTACCAAGGAAGAGACTTTCTGAACCTACTAAGATTGGGGCAATAGGTTTGGAAAGGAAGAAATAGTTTATGATTATGTTTGATAAGCCTTATTTGATTAACCAGATTAAGGGTAGAAGATAAAGAGTTGAAAGAATCTGCAGTTCCTACTTTGGACCTCTGGATAAATTTAATGCTTTATCTGTGTAAAGAAAGATGGAGGTAGAAAAGGTTTTAGATGCATTTGGGTTTGATGCACAAGTCATTCCTCTTTACCCAGGCAGACTATTCCATGTAATCCCAAGTGCTTTTTCCACCTATGCAACTTTTAAATATATCTAGTGTTCATAGAAATGCCTTTCTGAAATATTGAAAAACTCAGATAATTCAACTTTTAAGAAAGAAATATGATATTAATGTCTTTTGATAAAAAGAGTAATGGCATCAGACAACTCGAGTATTTCCTAAATTGGACTATACCCTAGTATGATTCTGGTCATAATGTCTGTTGTTTATAGAGTATAGCTGACTTTCATGAGTAGAAATAGCAGCTAATATTAATAATTCTTATCCAAATACCAATTTTTAATTGTTCCAAAAAGGTGTTGTCCTCCAAGAATGATCCAAATATACAGAACTTCTAATGGGATATCTTTTCAGAGTTCACAAACCATAATATTCAAGATTTAGGCACACATGGTGCACAAGGCTGGGGCAAGGAAATTGAAAGGAACTAAAAAAGAACAGGCTGTGTCTTCATCTATCTAGGTCCACAAAACTGGGTAGCAGAGACTGAGGCCCTACTCAGATTACAAGGGAACCCTTGGCCCAAAGGAAGCCTAAACAGTTTTTGTAGACTCTCAGCTTGGTTTAACTACTAAATTCTTAACAGTAGTTACCTCCTATTGTCTTTTATCTTTAGATAGACTTCAAGAATATTTTATATTAATATTCTTAGAAAATGCAAAGCTTATTTGAGAGTAGCTGGAATGGGACTAGATCATAAGAGCATTAAGCCTATTAGAATTAAATCAATAAATTAAAGAATAATAATTTGTAACTGGCAGGTACTAACTTAAGTAGTTCTGAGTTGCACTCTCTCTGTGAGTGCAATAAAAGTTTTCCTAAATAAACATATTCCTTTTATTCCTGTTTCCATTATACAATAAGTCTCTTCTTTTCCATGTGTAGACTTAAATTCATTACCAAGTGGAATTATCACATATTCTATACTTAATGAATTCATAACAAACTCAATCAATTACAACTCTAAAAATTATTATGATTAATACTCCATACATTTAATAGGTCCATTCTGACAGTTAAGCTTTAGGTTAGAGACTTTTTCTTTGTAACATTGTTCTCACTTAAACTTTAATGTTTTTATTGCAATGAGATCTTCTGTTGATGAGCAGGAGAAAAATTAAGTACAATCAGTGGGACTATTTAGACATGGAAAAGATGGTATCAGGTTATTCATATGAAGTCATATTTAAAGTTATTTAAAGTAAGACAGTTATTTACTTGGAATCTTTTTTATCAATGGAGTGATTTATATAAGAAATCCTATAAATTTCCAAAATGATTGCTGCCATAGAATTGGTGAATGACTTTAGAGCAGCTTTCTTACATCAAGAAGTCTGGCTGTTCAGGATAAGAGGGAAGACAATAAATCTAACTGGTGGTCAAATAGCTAACTGGAGTTGGGCAGTATTTGTAAAATAAAATATCGTATTATAATGTGGTGTGAGTATTCTTTATCGGCACATAGAACTGAGTCTGTAACTTTCCTGTCCCTGTGCTAAAGTCTTATTCAAATATTTCATTGTATACTAAGAAATTTGAATTATGTATTAACAGGATCAACCTGCTGTTTATTCATTCTCATAGCATTCTTACAAAAAGACAGGCTAAGGGCTTCAATTTCTATAATTTTATTAAAATGGGAAGGAGTATTTTATAAATACATTAGATTTTCTTTTTGTATATGTATAATGATTAAAATAATTCAATAAAGTGTTCTACATAAAACAAGGAAAAAGTACTTATTCTTTTATGGTTTTAAACGTTAAGACTGTTAACTCTGTTATTTTGTAAGATCGCATAATTTTATGGGTAACAAGGAAGCTTCTCTTGTGACCTTACTATAACCTTAAAGCAATGGGTATTTCTTATTTCAACTTAAAAATTTCTGAGAAAGGGTGAAAACGTTTTATTTTTTCCTTTTCCTGCTCTATATCATAGGAAGCTTTAAAGATGGAAACTATACCTTGCTTATCACTCTATAACTAAACACATTCATATATCTTATATGAAAACAATATAGCTTGGTGTGGTGGTGCATGCCTGCAATTCCAGCAACTTAAGAGGCTAAGGCAGGGGGATTGCCAAGTTTAGAGGCCAGCCTAAGCAACTTAGGGAGACTCCCATTTCAAAAAATAAAAAGGACTAGGAATAAAGTTCAGCAGCACAGCTCAATCTCCAATATTAAAAAAAAATCCAAATATAAACTTTTAATAGGTGCTAACAGATACTCTATAACTAATGTGGCATGTACTTGTAAACATCTAATTTGAACCTATAAAAGACTATATAGACTTGTCCATTTTTATCAAATATTATATTTTGTTCTGATTTTTTTTTGGGGGGGTGGGTACCAGTGATTGAACTCAGGGGCAATCCACCACTAAGACACTTCCCTAGCCCTATTTTGTATTTTATTAGAGACAGGGTCTTACTGAGTTGCTTAGCACCTCACTAAATTGCTGAGGCTGGCTTTGAACTCTCGATCCTCCCACCTCTGCCTGCTGCGATTACAGGTGTGCACCCCCACACCCGGCCTTGTTTTGATTTTTATAATGATACTTTTGCTATATTCTAGTCACTAAAACTTTAGTTTTCTTAACTGAAACTGTTTAAGTCTATTAATATATTGATATTGGATTATAAATTTAAGGCGTTTACATGAGTAAGATTACAAAAACTTGTTGAAAATAAAGTATTCCAAGTAATTTAATTTCACAACAAGGTGGTCATCCATATATTAGAATCTAAATTGATCAAAACTCTTTGATATTACAGCAGATTTATGGGGCACAGTTTGTTTGCAAGATTAGTATTAACAATGGTAAAGCTGCTTTGCCATCTAGTGGTGATTCGAAGATGTCTTCATGTGTTCAGGATCTATTTTCCAAGGTGCTATTTTTAGCAAGACTGCGTTGTAGCAAGCTGACCTAATGCTTTGACATAGTAATAATACAAAAAGAAGGGAAAATATTATAAGAAAATTCCCCTTTTTCTCCACGGTGTTGTTATTGACTAGAAAAGGCTCAATAGAGATAACATTTATAAAGAAATAGGACAAAAACAAAGCTCAGAGTAACAAAATATTCTAAATAGTTTAAAAGAAAAAGAATAAAAATGAATCAAAAATGAGAAATTTTTTATATAATATAATATTAATCTAACACTTGAAACTGAAAAACAAGAAGAGATATTTTTAAAAGCTCCAGGTTAAATGTTTCTGGGATTTATTTTAATATATTTTTGGAAATAAAGTTCTATATTTTGAAGATCTGTATTCATTTGCTCTGCTATTTCTAGTCAGACTATCTGAAGCCAGCCATTTTTTAAATTAGTAGCATCTGTTTTACACTAATATTTATGTTTAAATAATCTACATATATTATATATTTAAGTAATCTACATATCTTGTCAATTTCCTTCTTTTATTAACCTTGGTATTGTCTTTTCTTCCAATGATTTGACTTTATTCTTTTCTTTTCTGACCATGACAATTTCAGAAATTCATGTTTGAAAATACTCTACACCCAGGAACACTCCTTTTCCTTCGCCCCATAAGTTGTAGATATTATCTTAGATCTTAGTAACCAAAACATCACTTGATATATCTTAGTTTGAATGAGAAGTGTACTGAAAATCTGAAGTAGAATTTACTTACTAAAATATAATATCTAACATTATATACATAGTTTTAAAAATTCAGCTATTAGGAAGATTATTTCTCAGAATTAAATACATCAAATTTGGATGGATGGTAGTGGGAACGATGACTTCTTAAAAAAAAAAAAAGCTCAAGCAACTTTCTTAAAACTATAATTTTGAATCTTTAAAGAACAGGGATTCTAAATGTTGAAAATAGAGCAAGACTTTCTCTCTAGTATAAAGATAAAAGCAACTAAAAAAATAAAGGTGCCTTACAGCTGCTGGCTTTGATAATGCTATCCTGCAGTCGTGGTAATAGTTTTTCTGGTCTCAACTATTAGAACAAATTAAAACTGCTCAGCTTGAGTAACTAAATAAGCTTTTTAAAAAATTGCAGTTCAGACAACTCAAGACCCCACAGCAGTGACTAGATGGACAGGGAACAAAGACTGGAGTGACGGATAGAGAGAGTCTTTACTTGGGTCTTGCAATGAAAAAGAATGAAGTACTTGCGTATTAGAAATCTCGTTGTTATTATCAATATTATTATTTGTCAATATGGGTATTTAAGAAAAAGTTAGATTAGCCACACAAGATCAGTATTTGATTTTCCTTCTGGTTTCATGCTACTTCTGTAAGCTAAAGGTGTCAAACAGTTAATATGAAACAATAAAATATATTTTTAAATCATATTTGTGAAAAGGAGCTTAGCTATTTTTCAGATATTTTGAAATTAGGTTTTTCTTTTGGAAGTATATTATTGAAAATTCTTCCCAGAGCACTTTAGTTTTTATTAAACTCCCTTGATAAAATATTTATATAGAGCAAATTGCAAGTATGTCAAGGCTATTTATAATACAGTTTTGGTTTTTTACTTAATGTTGGTTCACAGAAACAAAAATGATCAAGCATTCTTTGGGAAATTAAAAATAAAGACTGTATTATTATATTATTAATTCCCTATGTAGTAGGGATAGCTTTGTCTTAAGTATATATTAGGAAGCCTCTACTCTTTTAAAAATAACTTATCACTTGGTGGTGTTCATAAATACTTTGTCTTATGTTCTATGTCAGGGGTTGACAAACTTTCTGCAAAGAGCCATATAGTAAATATATTCAATTTACAGGTCACCTGGTCCCTGTCACAACCACTCAGCTCTTTTCTTATTGCAGAAAACCAGCAATAGATACCATGTAACTTAATGTGCATGACTGTAAAACTTTATTTACCCAAATAAATGTTGGCCCAAATTTGTCCTACTCCTGTTTTATATAGATATGGTAAGAGACTCAACAACTAAGGACCAAAGTTTTTCTAAATGTGTAAAGGCAATCTCTGAGAGTCTGGTAGTTATCCAGTTTCCAGTATATCAAAATTCTTCCATATGGGTAGTGTGAGTTTAGAAATCCTTTGATTTTATTGTTGTTATTGCTTGTTTTGTTTCTAATACATGAGACAAACTATATTTTGAAAACCACTTGTGAAAATTGCCATCAACATGAAACAACAATTATTTATTTTCCCTCCCTAAGTTACTACAGAGAACAAGATAAACAGAAAGTCCTGCCCCTAAAGAATTTAGAATCTATAAGGAAAACAGTAAACAAAAGAATTATTTTTAATATATGATATTTCAGATAGTGACAAGGATTAAGGAGAAAAAAAATCAAAGAGAAAAATAAAATAAATAGCATTCCATTAGTTCCATAAGGGTGGCCAGAGAAAGACTTAACCTTAAAAGTCATCATTTGAGTAAAGATTGGAAGAAAACAAAGGAACAAACCATGGGATGTTTGGGGGAAGAATATGTGTAGGCTGAGAGAAAAGAAAATGCAAAGACCCCGAGTCGAAAGAATGGTTGGGGTGTTATTGTTGTTGTTGTTGTTGTTTTAAGGAATAAGAAGGTCTGGGTAGTTAAAGTGGAGTGTCAGCTGGGGAAAATAGGTATAAAGTCACAGAGAACAGAAAGTCTGATCACTTAGAACTTTCTAGGATCTTAGAGAGACTTTGTTTTTTATGGGGAGTAGAGGCATCTAATGGAGTTTTTTTGTATGTGTGGTTATATGTTGAGATTACTCTGTAGGAAAGCATAGCAGCAAGAAAACTAGTGTGGATGACACTGAAGAATTTTGGGAAGGCATTATTATGCTACCAATGTGATAGCAATAAGAGAAGTGGTTGGATTCTCCCTATATTTTGAAGTTAGAGCCAGACTACAAGGGCGCGATACAATGGTACATGCCTATGATTCCAGTGGCTCCTGAGGCTGAGGCAGGAGAATCTCGAATTCAAAGCCAGCCTCAGCAACTTAGTAAGGCTCTAAGCAATTTAATCTGTTCTGTAGAAAGACTAGCATATAGTTCAGATATGAGTTGAGTACATTTAAATATAGACTTAATGTTTACAGGTAAGTCACCAAATGAATATGATAGTGTTATTTTGTTTCTAAGGAAAGTAAAACTATATATAATTAGCCAGTTATATCAGAAGACCAAGCCATAGGCTAGATTTTTAACAAAGCTTTTCATCTCTGTGTGGGAATTTGAAAGGACTTCTGCTTAATCAGTAGAAACTTCCCTAGCATACCAAGATACCAGAAGGGTAAGAACAAAGTTATATATAAATTTTAAAATGAATAATAAATATATAATGTATATAAATGTATGTTTAAATATATTTATATAAATGTATATATTTAAATATGTAATATATATACACACACATACACACCTAAAGGTACATTTTAAGTAAACTGAAGTAACTGTCTTCCACATCTCAACTGGAACTAGTTTACATGGAATTATGAATATACAATAGGGAAAAAGAAGACAGGAGGAATAGTTTTGCATTATTTAGTGAAAAGTTAAGGTGTTGGGCTGGGGCTTTAGCTGAGTAGAGGAGCACTTGCCTCACACCTGTGAGGCACTGGGTTCAGTTCTCAGCACCACATAAAAATAAGTTCATAAAAAGATACTGTATCCATTTACAACTTTAAAAAAAGTTAAGGTGTTTTTAAAAAAATTACTTTAAGTTTTAAAATTATTTAATTTTTTGGTCTCTTTATTGAATCAGCCTGATACTACATCTTAGATTGTAAATATCACAAATTTATTTTAATAACCCAAACTGTTTTTTTTTTTAGTCATTGTCCTTTATTTATTTATTTATTTTTTATTTTTTTTTTAAAGAGAGAGTGAGAGAGGAGAGAGAGAGAATTTTTTTTTTTAATATTTATTTTTTAGTTCTCGGCGGACACAACATCTTTGTTGGTATGTGGTGCTGAGGATCGAACCCGGGCCGCACGCATGCCAGGCGAGCGCGCTACTGCTTGAGCCACATCCCCAGCCCTGTCCTTTATTTAGTAGTTGATTGCAGAAGAGTTTATATGGGAATGTACCTACTTGTCTCATAGACATAGAAAAATATGTGTCTGTGCATATTTCTGGATATAAATTGCTTTAAGCAAATCATTAAAATTTGATAGACTGTTCTTCAAACTTTTATACTGTATTAGACCACCAGACAGCATAGTCCCTACTCACAATCCATAGTCTGTTGCCATGCACCTCTATCTGGTGACTATACAGTAATGAAGGTTTGAGAAATAGTATCATCTTATTGAAAAGGCTGATAATATAAGTGACCAATTTTGATGTATAGACTAAATCAATATCAAAAGAATCAACCTGCTTGTAACTCTACACTGTATCGGGCTAGACTTTTCAAAATAACACAAGGAAACTTGGTCGGTTATTACTTTACAGTTATTTTAATTAGGTCTTAATGATGATAAAATACATCTAAGATGTATGAGAGATAAACTGCATACTTATGCTGATCAGCAGTATATGCCAGCACAAGTATGTCATTTTGTGAGCTAAATTAGTTTAGTACTAGTTGGAATTGAAATGTGTTAATCAAGAGTATCTTATTCATTGGAGTGTCAGTAATGTCTGATGGAGATTTTCATGAAAAGCAGAAAAGAAACTAAACAAATTAAGATATATGAATTGTAAAGGAACTTTAAATTCATTTGATGTATAATTTATGCATCATTACTTTTTTTACAGGAAGCTTATGAAGCATATCATGGAATTATAAAAATAAAAATATATAAACATTAAAATATGGTTGAGGGTTGGGGTTGTGACTCAATGGTAGAATGTTTGCCTAGCATGCATGAGGCCCTGGGTTTGATCCTTGGCACCACATAAGAAGATAAATAAATAAAATAAAGTCATTGTATCCATCTACAACTGAAACAATACTTTAAAATTTTTTTAAAAATATGGATGAGATGAAATAAGTTAATGATTTTTCAAAATAATATTTTCCAATATTATTTATTATTGTTATGACTTCAAAAAAGTTAACATATTTAAGTTAAAAGAATGTATTGTTTTTTACTAGAAAAACTAGGGATATAAGAACATATCTCAACATTATAAAAGGTATCTGTGCTTAACCTAAAGCCAAAATCATTCTAAATGGAGAAAAATTGAAGCATTCCCTCTAAAAACTGGAACAAGGCAAAGATGCCCTATATTACCACTTCTATTCACATAGTTCTTGAAATTCTAGCCAACGCAATTAGACAAAAGTAATTAAAGGAATACAAATAGGAAAAGAAGAACTCAAACTATCATTATTTGCTGATGACATGATTCTATACTTAGAGGATCCAAAAAAATTCCACCAGAAAACATCTAGAATTAATTAATGAATTCAGCAAGGTAGCAGGATATAAAGCCAATACCCACAAATCAAATGCATTTTTATACATCAGTTATGAATCCTCTGAAAGAGAAATTAGAAAAACTACCCCATTCACAATAGCCTCAAAAAAAAAAAAAAAGAAAGAAAGAAAGAAATACTTGGGAATCAACAAAAGAGGTGAAAGATATCTACAATGAAAACCACAGAACACTAAAGAAAGAAATTGAAGACGACTTTAGATCTCTCATGCTTTTGGATAGACAAAATTAATATTATCAAAATGGCCATACTACCCAAAACGCTATACAGATTAAATGTGATTCCAATTAGAATCTCATCATTATTCCTTATAGAAATAGAAAAGGCAATCATGAAATTTTATTTGGAAAAAAAAAAAGAGACCCAGAATAGCCAAAGCAATCCTTAGCAAGAAGAGTGAAGCAGGAGGCATCACAATACCAGACCTTAAACTATACTACAAAACTATAGTAACAAGAACAGCATGGTATTGGCACCAAAATAGACATGTAGACCAATGGTACAGAATAAATGACACAGAGGCAAAACCACACAAATACAGTTATTTCATACTAGACAAAGACGCCAAAAACAATATGTTGGGGAAAAGAGCCTCTTCAACAAATGGTGCTGGGAAAATTGGAAATCCATATGCAGCAAAATGAAAATAAACCCTTATATCTCACCATGCACAAAATTCAACTCAAAGTGGATCAAGAACCTAGGAATTAGACCAGAGACCCTGAGCTATTAGAGGAAATGTAAGCCCAAATCTTTATCACATGAGATTAGCCCCTGACTTCCTTAACAAGACTCCTAAAACGCAGGAAATAAAATCAAGAATTAATAAATGGGGGCTGGGGATGTGGCTCAAGCGGTAGTGCGCTCGCCTGGCATGCGTGTGGCCCGGGTTTGATCCTCAGCACCACATACCAACAAAGATGTTGTGTCCGCCGAGAACTAAAAAAAAAAAATAAATATTAAAAAAAAATTCTCTCTCTCTCTCTCTCTTTAAAAAAAAAGAATTAATAAATGGGATGGGCTCAAACTAAAAAGCTTCTTCTTAGCAAAAGAAACAATCAATAAAGTGAAGAGAGAGCCTATATTTTGGGAGCAAATTTTTGCTACACACACATTAGATAGAGCACTAATCTCCAGGAAGTATGAAGAACTCAAAAAAATTTAACACCAAAAAAAAAAAAAACTAATCAGTTAATGGACTAAGGAGCTGAACAGATACTTCTCAGAAGAACATATACATTTGATCAACAAATATATTTAAAAATGTTCAACATCTCAAGTAATTAGAGAAATGCAAATCAAAGCTACTCTGAGACTTCATCTCATGCCAGTTGGAATGGCAGTTATCAATAATACAGACAACAATAAATGTTGGCAAGGATGTGGGGGAAAAGGCACACTCATACATTGCTGGTGGGACTACAAATTGGTGCAACCAATTTGGAAAGCAGTATAGAGATTCCTTAGAAAATTTGGAATGGAACCATCATTTGATCCAGCTATTCCACTCCTGGGTCTATACCCAAAGGACGTAAAATCAACATACTATAGTAATGCAGCCCCTTCAATGTTTATAGCAGCACAATTCACAATTGTGGAAGCAACCTAAATGCCCTTCAAAAGAAGAGTAGATAAAGAAACTGTGACATATATAGCCACACATACACACAATGGAATATTACTCAGCATTAAAAGAGAATAAAATTATGGCATTTGTAAGTAAATGGATAAGAGTTGGAGAATATCATGCTAAGTGAAGTAAGACAATCCCCGAAAACCAAAGGCTGAATGTTCTCTCTGATAAGTGGATACTGATCCATAATGGGGAGGGCATGGAAAAAATGGAGGAACTTTGATGGGGCAAAGGGGAGGGAGGAATGGGGAAAGATGGTGGAATGAGATGGACATCATTACCATAGGTACATGTATGGAGAAAATCACAGAGAATTTAATTAACAAAAATATATAATAAAAAGTAATGTTTTATTTTTAAAATAATATTTATGCTTTTGGTTAAATCTCATACTAAATATATTTTATTTCCTTTCTGGGACTATGAATAAATAATTACTTCCTGTCATAGTTACTGTCTTTAAAATTACATCTTAGTTTCTAGAATAAATTTTCTTTGTACCAGGTATTGAACTCAGGGGCACTCGACCACTGACCCACATCCCCAGCCCTATTTTTGTATTTTATTTAGAGACAGGATCTTACTGAGTTGCTTAGCACCTCCCCGTTGCTGAGGCTGGCTTTGAACTTGAGATCCTCCCATCTCAGCCTTTGAGCCACTGGGATTACAGGTTTATGCCACCATGCCTGGCTTAGAATAATTTTTATGTCATAGAATTATGTCTTCTTCCCTGTATCAACTTAAAACATTACATTGAAAATATCAAAGGAAAGATTAAATCTACATCTAAAGCCATTTCTGCGCATAATCAAGTGAGATAAATATTTGATTTTTGTGTAGTTAATAAGATGACTGAAAATAATCTGTAATTTTCCAGGCTTTATCTCACTTTATACCTTGTGTTTTTGCCTCAGTGTTGAGGGAAGCAAGCTACTTTTTTTGGCAAATAACCCTTCTCTTAAGGATTTTTGGTCCAAAGATGGCTATATGCTAAAGATAATATAATATTGAGAAAGCAGACTGTTTAATGTTCTGATTCAAATGCTAAGCCTTTTCTTAGTAGAAAGAAAATATGTTGTTGAAAACATTTCTGAGTCCTGAGCTAAGGATTATATAAACTTTGAAAATATATTTCAATCTAAAAAGATTTGGATCCCATGTGTGAACATGGCACTAGAGACAATCAAGGGGTGAGCTGCTATATTGAATTCTTAGCAGTTTTGATGGTTGGTGTATGTTTCACAAAAAGATCAATAAGTTATCATACTTTTCTAGCCAAATTATGTATAAATTACCCATTATTCTTTTATACCAAATGGTGGTTACCAAATATTGCTACTCAGTAAAACTAAGAATCATTATTTTAAAACCGGACACACTAGTAATAGAAAAACTTTAAAGCAGTAGGAAAAAAAATGAAATTCCTTGCTACTCATCTAAATTATAAGCTCTTATATGTTGTTAATATGGATATTGTAATTATAACAGAGTCTCCAACTCTTTGTTCTTTCTTACTCCTGGGTTCTCCAGAATATATAGTGTATCCTATTTAACCAAGCGGAACTTTTCCCTCTAGGCATATTTTATAAGCATTTTCTTACTAGACAACAAGAGGTACTATATGAATAGTGTGGTTTACTCTTTATAATATCAATAGATACTACCTATTTCTAGGTTGTAAATTGGCTAGTTAAGATTTTAAACAAAACCAAGCTTTATTCCATCTTTTGCTGGTTTGGGGAGTCTACCATCAATGTTATTCGTCACTCAGTCAATGAGCCAGCTAATGAACCAACTAAATATTTATTGAATTCTTGCTCTTTACATTCTTAGAATGTGCTAGCCACTTCTTTCTCTTCCTCATGAACCCCATTATGGCTTATCACATTATAATAAACATTTTTATTATGATGATGATACTCTTCTAATAATACCATTTCCATTAATCTCCATTCCCTATTCCTGTCAGCAGTTATAGTAAAAGCACAAACAATATATTAAAGACTATAATATATTACCAATATTGCACCAAAAATATTTAAGAGATGGAGATCTTGTTAAATTTGTGGCATTACTTTTAGTCTGGTGAATCAAGAGCACATGCTAATTAGTGCTTTATATGCAAAATAACTTGTTTACCTGAAATACCGCTGCCTTTCCAATTTTTTATGTTTGAGTGGTAAGAATTTTACATTCAATAAATGGTTGCACACTTCCTAGGGTGGCCTGAGAGTAAGTACCAAGTCAGGCTTATGTGTGTTCAGTTGGTGATAAGAATAAGTGTGTGTGTACATGTAATTATTCTATAAAGGTATTCCTAAATCAGAGAGCTATAGAGGTAAGATAACTAATACAGCAGTTAAGAAATTTTGTCTTTGGTTTTCTTTTGCATAAAATGAGGAAATTGGGTTAATAAACTCTACAAAGGAAAACTTCTGCTTTAACTTGTGTCATAAGACATTTAAATAAGATTCTGTAAGTTGTATTTTATCATTCTTGTTTAACAGCTTATAAAACTTGGAGTAATTTCATGAAATGCAAAGTCATTTGTTAAGCAAATATTCACTTGCTGAATTATTTTGTTAAGTTCATTTTTTCCTTCAACTATGTAATTTTGCATTTTGGTCATTTAAAAAAGTTTTCTTAAATTTAGAAGCAAATTTCATATGAATAATTTTTTCCTGAAGAAAGCTAGACTTTCCAGTATAGTGGCTCAGGCCTATAATCCCAGCAACTCAGGAGGCTGAGGCAGGAGGATCACAAGTTCAATAACAGCCTCAGCAACTTAGAAAGGCTCTGAGCAACTTAATGAGATTCTTTTCTCAAATTTTAAAAAGGTTAAAAGGGTTGGGGATGTGGCTCAGTGGTTAAGCGCCCCTGAGTCCATTCTCTAAAACCAAAAAAAAAAAAGAAAAGAAAAAAGTCCAGAGTTATTTTAAATTAGATAAGACACATTAGAATGTGTCTGAGTTTTCTGAAGTATAAACTGTCCTAAATATTAACTTTGTGCATTGTAATGAAACTAGTATGGAATACTCCCTCACTGATTTATTCTAAATTGAGCTCATAATATATAGAATACAGAAAGTATTTAAGTGATTGACATTTTTAAAAATTATATTTTTACTTTTTAATTATTTTAAATTATCCTTATTATCATACTATATTTCAGAACTAATATTTTAAAAATTTCTAAAGCCAAACTGAAATATTTAAATTAAGGCATTAGCTGATTTATACATGACTATACCAGTCTCAGGGATTCTAAGAAATACCAAGTTTTTAAGTTAATGCCCTGAACATTACTTGCTCTAATATTTTGTGTTCTTTCCTCTGAAGTAGATTTCCCCCATGTCAAAGTATACACATTAAATCCTATATGATAAATGATATAAACAAAATGCTAAGGAATTCGAGGGAAACAAGCCTGTAGAGATTCTTTGAAGAGGGAGTGACATTTAAACTGGCCCTTGAGGAACTGATAGATGTTTATTTGGCAGAGAAAGGAAAGTACAGAATCATCATAAGAAATAGAGAATATTTGCAGTTGAGCAATATGTCATTTAAGATGTAAAGTTTTATCATGTATATCTTAAAAGTATTAGGGAATAGAGCTGGGCATGGTGGCACATGCCTGAAATTCCAGCAACTCAGGAGGCTGAGGCAGGAGGATTACAAGTTCAAAACTAGCCTCAGCAGTTTAGCAAAGGCCCTAAGCAATTTAGCAAGACCCTGTCCCTGAATAAAATATTTGTTTAAAAGGTCTGGGGACATAGCAGTTGCTAAGTGCCCCTGGGTTCAGTCGCTGGTTTCAAAAATAAAAAAATAAAAATAAAATAAAGGACGGTATAAAATGGTTTATATCACCTGTAATTTCACTTTGGGCAAGTCATTTAAAAAATAGTTCCATTGAGGTGCCTAGAACCTTCAGAGCAGGAAAAAAATTGGACTGAGAAATCTACCTTCAATTAGTGTAGGGGAAAAGAAAAACTGGTTCCTTCTAATTCTTAGGGAATTGAGATGAACTACTTAAGCACTCTTGAAAGATCAAATGAGAAAAGGGAAACTACTATTGTCCACTAGCAGAAAGAGCAAGGAGTAAGGGGAAGTCTCTTTTAGGAAAGCAGAAGTTCCATGAATAATTCTGCTTCCATGAATTATTCCATGAATAATTCTTGGTATAGTAGAAAATAACAATCCTTTAAAATTGAATGACATCCACTCTGAAATAAATTATGATTCTAAGAGGTATAATTTTTTTTTCTCTATAAGACAACTTGAGGGCCATCTGGGCATTTGATTTGTATTTCTATTAGAATATTTTTTCTTTTATTTTCTCATCAAATATCCATTGATTTTCTGAAAGTATATTTATTTTTATTCCTTCCATTCTTCATTATCCCATTCCTTCTAGGCTGTCTTAGGTAGCCATCAAAAAAATACCATAGACTGGGTGGCTTAAATAGAAATTTATTCCTTGGAATTTTATAGGTTAGAAAACTAAAGATCACAGTATTCAAGGTGAGAGCCATCTTCCTGGTTTGTAGGGTCAGATTCTCAAATGGGGGGTGGGGGGGGGGAAGAGAGGGAGAGAGGGAGAGAGAGATCATGTGTGCCTCTTTTTGTAAGGGAACTAATCCCATTCATGAGAGCCCATGACCTAATTACCTCTCAAAGGCCCCACCTCCAAATAGATACTGGGAATTAGAGTTTAGGTACTTTGTAGAGATACATTCAATCCATACCAGAGGCAGATAATTGAAACAGGTCAAAACAAAAATGTATGCCTGTTATTGCAGTTTCCATATGTCAGAGTACTAACTATGCTACCCAGTTTATCTTAAAAACCTTCTTACCTCATACATTTTACCAAATTTGTAAACTTTTTTGAAGTATAGCTTTAATTTTTAGTCATTCATAGAACTAACTGCATGTGCTATCAGGTAGGGATGATATGACTTCTGAGGAAAGGCACCAGAATAAAATATTATTTTCTTTGTGTTCTTTGAACATTCTATTTTTTCAAGATCTAGCCAGATATAAAGGATATTTTTTCCAGAAAATTGTTTTTCCTTTTAATCACAAGACTAGGAACTTTGAAAAATCCTAAACAATGAGGAAGGATCTTCATCTGCTTTGTTCAAAGATATCCCCAACCACTTAGAATAGTGCTTTTGTGGGTGTTTCATAAATATGTGTTGAATTACCGAATTTTACTATACCTATTAATCAATAATTTCTGCTTTGTTATTTTCCCAATTGACTATTAATACAATACAACAAAGATCACCATTGTTTATTGGTATATTTCTTTTTTTGACTAGGTTTTCCTATTTCTCTAGAAAGGGTGGTAATAGTTTTTCCAACTCTTTTATAAAGATGGTTTATGTCTTAGTAATTGTTATCCTTATCCCTTATCACACCCACTAATATTTGTTAATATAAATATTTACAGCCATCCACAATATACTAATCTTTATATTTCAGGCTAATATTGAAATAACACAAAATTATAATTTTATAATGCTACCCCATAAACTGACTCTGCCTCACAGCACCCCTTGATAGGGCCTTATAATCACTAGGAAAGTACAGACAATCCCACTAACATATGTTCATTCACAATGCCATCCACCAGAGAAAAAAAATTTGTTCCAAATATTCCATTAAATAAAAACTATAACATCTTTTTTTTATAATCTGATACTCTTTTATGTACTTTTTAAATTATACATGACAGTGGAATATGTATTTTAACATATCATACATACATGGAGTATAAATTCCCATTTTTGTGGTTGTACATGATGTGGTACACTGGTTATGTATTTATATATGAACATAGGAAAGTGATGTCTGATTCATTCTACTGTCTTTCCCATTCTCATCACACCTCCTTTCCCTCCACTCTACCCTGTCCAATCCCATGAACCTCCTCTCTCCCACCACCTATTGTGAGTCAGCATCCACATATCACAGAGAATATTTAGCCTTTGATTTTGGGGGGATTAGCTTAATTCACTTAGCATGATAGTCTTCAGTTCCATACATTTTCCTGCAAATTATGTAATTTTATTCTTCTTTATGGCTGAGGAATATTCCATTGTGTATATATACCACATGTTCTTTATCCATTCATCCATTATGATGAATTCATAAATTCATCATTAATTTATGAGTTCTAAAAGTTTTCTAGTGGCATTTTTTGAGTCTTCTAAAACCTAGGTTGCTTCTATAGCTTAGCTATTGTGAATTGAGCTGCTGTAAACATTGATGTGGCCACATCACTATAGTATGCTGATTTTAGGTCCTCTGGGTATAAACTGAGGAGTTGGATAACTGGGTCAAATGGTGGTTCCATTCCAAGTTTTCTGAGGAATCTCCATATTGTTTTCCATAGTGCTTGCACCAATTTGCAGTCCCTCCGGCAAAAATGTATGAAGGTACCTTTCCCCCCACATTCTCACCAACATTTATTGTTACTTGTATTTTTAATAATTGCTGTTCTGACTAGAGTGAGATGAAATCTCAGTGTAGTTTTAATATGCATTTCTCTAATTGCTAGTGATGTTGAACATTTTTTATTTGTTGACCATTCGTATTTCTTCTTCTGTGAAGTGTCTATTCAGTTCCTTTGCCCATTTATTGATTGCTTTGCTTATCTATTTGTTTATTTATTTTCTGGTCTTAAGTTTTTTGAGTTCTTTATATATCCTGGAGTTTAATGCTCTATCTGAGGTACAGGTGGCAAGGATTTTCTCCTATTCTGTAGGTTCTATCTTCACATTTTTATTTCCTTTGTATGAAGAAGCTTTTTAGTTTGATACTATCCTATTTATTGAATCTTGATTTTATTTCTTATGTTTTAGGAATCTTGTTGAGGAATTTGGTTCCTAAGCCCACATGATGGAGAGTTGACTCTACTTTTTCTTTTAGTAGTTACAGAGTCTCTGGTCTAATGCCTAAATACTTGATCACTTTGAGTTGAGTTTTGTGCAAGGTGAGAGATAAGGGTCTAATTTCATTTTG